>NC_090265.1:1421847846-1422152489 GCF_040414725.1 Anabrus simplex | reverse complement strand
AAGGTTATCTTTCATCAGGACAACGCTCCGCCGCACACAAGTGTTATTGCCATGGCAAAACTTCATGAAGTGGGATACGAATTGTTGCCACATCCATGTTATTCACCTGATTTGGCACCATCAGACTTTCATCTATTCCCCAAACTGAAAATATTGTTGAAAATTTTAATTCACCATGATCAATAGTTTTATTATATTTAACTTTTTCTGAAACAGTACTCTCTGTTTCAGTTTTTCCTTAAATAATAGGTTGAAACCTGGGGATAAGCAGGGTGAAAATGTGGGCACTAAAGGGTTAAGCCTATACTAATTACAACAGGTTAACTGAAACAATTAAAATGTAGTTAGAATTAAATTCCTAGAGAGATATTTTTTCTACTACACAAGGATTCACAACAACAAAGCAAGCAAGATATTTTCTAAAAAAATACCTACACTACAATTCTAAACTGTGCCTAGGCATAGTGTTGCCTGCCTCCGACCGAGGACAGTAGGGGATGGGGGTGTGGGCCAGGTATTGGATTCTGGCTTAACTTGTGGAGGGGGGTCTCGATGTATGTTGAAAGTGGGAGTTGTATTTGTTGATGTTGACCCAGCCCACACCCCCTTCCCCTACGTCCCCTACTTGTCCTTCTCACGTTTTGTCAGTACCCAATGCTCTGCCCACAGTTCCTTCTCCTTTCCCACCTACTCGCCCTCCACCACATTCGCCCCATACATATAACACAAGAAGTAGGAACACGACGACAGCTTGATACCCAAACACTTTTTACTGATCCGAGAATCTGATCTGTACTTGCTCTAAGGCATGAACCAAGTATTGCTGCTAGGGGTTCCCATTTCAGAGCAGTACTCTAGACTAGATCGTACAAGCGAGAAATGCAGGGTTTTCAGTGGGACAACAGATTTAAAACTCTTGCAATTTTTTTTGAGGAAGCCTAACGGTTTAAATGCCTTGTTAACAATATTTAACACGTGCTCATTGAAAGATTGACCTTTTGATTGCTAAAAATAATACCAAGACCATTAATTTTATTAACACGCTTCACTTCTTGAACCCTTATGTGATTCAGAATTATTTGATAAGATAATTAGCTATGTGGGAAACTATATGGAAAGGAACGTGATAGTAGCGGGTGATCTCACTTTACCAAATGTCAATTGAGAAGGTAATGCGAACGTCAGGAAGCATGACCAACAAATGGCAAATAAGTTAATATGGGAAGGGCAGGTGATTCAGAAAGTGATGGAGCCAACTATAGGGAAGAATATTCTGGATGTGGTGCTGGTAAAACCAGATGAGCTCTATAGAGAAACTGAAGTAATAGATGGCATTAGTGATCATGAAGCTGTTTTTATCATAGTTAAAAATAAATGTGAAAGAAAGGGAGGTATTAAAATTAGAACTAATGGGCGACTTGGCTGTGTGGTTAGGGTCGCACAGCTGTGAGCTTGTATCCGGGAGATAGTGGGTTCGAACCCCACTGTCGGCAGCCCTGGAGATGGTTTTGATTGGTTACCCATTTTCACACCAGGCAAATGATGGGGCTGTACCTTAATTAAGGTCATGGCCGCTTCCTTCCCACTCCTAGGCCTTTCCTGTCCCATCGTCGCCGTAGGACCTCTCTGTGTTGGTGTGACGTACAGCAAATAGAATAAAAATAATAAAATAGGACTATTAGGCAGTACCTTCATCTTCATTATCATCATCATCAATGTCCCCTCCAGTCGCCCGGCTGTGGTTAGCAGGCCTCCTCCACTCCTTTCTGTTCTTCCACTTTTCCTGCTCCATTGCTTCCACCACATCCAATCCAGCTTCTCTAATGTCCTTCTGAATCTAATTCATCCACCTTCTTTTTGGTCTTCCAAGTGGTCTCTTTCCCTTAACTTGTCTTTCCAATTCCCTTCTTGCTACCCGTTCCTTTCCCATTCTTTTTACATGTCCGAACCATCTCAATCTTGCTTTCTGTATCTTCTGTACTAACGGTTCTATATTTAGCTCTCACTGATTTTAATATTTTTAATTCTATCTCTTGTCTTTTTAACCAATGTTCTTAAAAATTTCACTTCTCCTGCTTGGATCTTAACTATCTTTTATCTTATTAGTTACCAGCATTTCTAGTCTGTATGTTACAGTTGGTATGAAATACTGTTTATATAATACTAATTTTGTTCTCTTGGGTACATTGTCATCCCATAAAAACTCTCTGACTTGATGATAAAATGTTGCACCTTTACTTAGTCTGTTATTAATTTCAGGATTGATTTCATTACTTCCTTTAATAATGCTACCCGGATATGAATGGATGAAAACCATAACGGTATAAGTGGCATTTAAAAAAATGGGCCGTGCAGTTAGGAGCACGCAGCTGTGAGCTCGCATCCGGGAGATAATGGGTTCGAACCCCACTGTTGGCAGCTCTGAAGATGGTTTTCTGTGGTTTCCCATTTTCACACCAGAAGGCCACGGCTGCTTCCTTCCCTTTCCTAGGCCTTTCCTGTCCCATCATTGCCGTAAGACCTATCTGTGTCGGTGCGACATAAAGCAACTAGCAATAATACATTTAAAAAAAATTATTTAGTGCAGGATGTAACAATGGAAGAATGTATCCTTTCACCAGCAAAGATGCAAGTGATAGCGGTAATATTCTGCGCTCTAGTGATAGGTGGTATAACTACAAATAGCATGCTTTATATGAGTGTTAAGATGTTTAAATGCCTTTTTCTCTGAATGATCAAAATACTACTTATACTGTTACGTAAACTGTTCTACATTCTCTAACCATTCTCTGTCTATGTTCACTTGGCTTTTCTTTTCCACAGTGCATGACTACAGTTTTCTTTTTAGTTATTACCATTCCAAACTCCTCCAGATTTTCTTTCCAAATGTCCAGTTTCCTTTGTACCTCCTTTCCTCCCTTTCTCCAAATCACCACATTATCTGCAAATACCAAAGCATTCACTTCATCACTACTGATACTCTGTTTTACACGTTTTATGATTTCATCCATCAGTATAATAAACAATAATGGTGACAGTGCATTATCTTGCTTGAGACCTTTTTTTGTATAAAATGTTTCAGAGTCACCACTCCCCACTTCTACTCTGCTTTTACTCTCATGTTACAATATTTTTATCTTGTTAATTAATGATTTTGGTACATTCCTTTTCAGTAGGTATTCCCATACATGTTTTCTCTTTACTGTATCATAAGGTTTTTCCAAATCCAAAAATATGAATATTTTTTCGTTGTTCCTTTTCAGATGTTTGTCCATTATCGTTCGCACTGAAAATATGAAGTCTATTTGATCTGTTCAGTCTAAAGCCATATTGTTCTTCCTCTAACTGTTTCTGTTATCTCCCTCAGTCTTTTTGCTACGACTTTCTCCATTATTTTTAGCCCTGTGGTAATAGGGTTATACCTCTATAATGTTGACATTTCTTCCTATTTCCCTTTTTGAACAGTGGTACAATGCTTCCTTGTTGCCAACATTCAGGTATCCTTTCATCCTTCCAAATGGCATTCAGGGCTCGGTATAGCCACTGTAGTCCAATGCTTCCTGCTGCCTTAATCATATCAGCATTGAATTCGTCTTTTCCACTTGCTTTACCTTTATTCATTGCTTTCACTGCCCTTTCAAGTTCCAACCATGTTATCGACCCCTTCCTCCGAACAGTCATCCTTATTATAAAGTTTTTCAAAATACTTTGCCATCACTTTCTGAAGACACTTTTAGTCATGTATTATGGATCCATCTTCTCTCTCTAATGCCTTGATTTTTCTTGATTTATTCTTTTCAGTATTATTACTCTGTATAATAGTTTCTGATTTCCTCAACTATCTTGCTCAATTTTGTTGCTACACTTCCCAACATTTCTCCTTTTCTTCCTTGCATCCGGATGATTGCGGGTTCGAACCCCACTGTCAGCAGCCCTGAAGATGGTTTTGCTTGGTTACCCATCTTCACACCAGGCAAATGATGGGGCTGTTCTAACGTCAGGCGTAATTAAACTGTAAGCGTGTCGCAGTTTAGCATTTTGTATTTGTTGTGTTGTTTTATTTCGTAACTTCCTATATTCGTCAAAGTTTTGTACGGTAGGGTCATTTTTGTACTGTCTGTGAGCGCAGTCTCTTTGTTTCATTAGTTGTCTGATTTCATCATTTAACAACGGGGAGGATCCTTTCGATATTCTCGCTCGCTGCTTTGGGGCATGCTTGTCAAATAGTTCCGTTACTTTGCTATTGAAGAAGTCAGTCTTGTTGTCTAGATTATTATAGTTTGTTATATCATGTCAGGGTATTTTGCCTGCGTCCTCTAAGAGTCTATCTTTATTTATATTTTTCTATGGTTGATAGGTGATACACATCTGGGAGGGTTTCAGTATGAGATGTATATTGCGTCATGTGCACATATACCAGGTACAGAGGTTTGACCAACATTGAG
This sequence comes from Anabrus simplex, assembly GCF_040414725.1. NCBI lineage: Eukaryota > Metazoa > Arthropoda > Insecta > Orthoptera > Tettigoniidae > Anabrus > Anabrus simplex. Next base: position 1,422,148,044 of record NC_090265.1, on the reverse strand, counting down.
AACTCTGCCTAAGTTGCTGGTAACTATAAGATCTAATAGTGTGTGCGAATGAGATGTATGGTAGTCGGAGAGAGAGGTAAGATTTCCATATTATAAGCTTGAAACAGTGTTTTGAGTCGTGTGGATTTGGAAGAAGTTGCGTCAGTTAAGTCCGTATTGAAGTCTCCCATAATTATTGTGTGAGGATAGTCTGGCAGTAGTTTAGTTAATTCAGCTTCAAAATCTTCTAAGTGACCTGTATTCAGAGGTTTGTAAACTACTCCTACAAGGGCTTTAATCCCGTTCGTTGTTATTTCTACGAACATGTATTCTGGTTTTCATTCATACCTGCCTGGTGAATGACCTAACAACTTAGGTTTGAGGATGGTTAGGAAATAGCCACATACCCCTCCACCCCGTTTGTGAGTGTGATCGTTTCGTAGAAGCGCCTTCAAGATGACACAAAGAAGACTGGCTATTATCAGTTAACCATGACTCAGACACTAGCAGGACATGGAAAACAGGTAGGGTGAATAATTCTACAATTTCGTCCCTTACCTTCCCCTCCTCACTCACTCCTTCCTCACTCCCCACCATCTTAAGACATGTCTCTGCTCTCTTTGAATGATCAGTTTTAGTATTGGTCTTTGTGTTCACACACTAGCATAGAAGCACCAAGGGGTGAGTCTTATACAATCCTCTATTCTTTCTTGTTGTTTCCATTCTAATTTTCTCAATTCTCCCAACCTTTCACTTTCCTTTTCCCAGATATTCACTTTGTACACAATTGACGGATCACTCCATCTTGATCGGAAGGCCACTTACTTATTATTCAGATTGTGAATGTCCCCTTTGAACATTACACTAAATTGCTAGTAGTATGTGTAAGCTTCTTCTTGTAGTGCCTTTTCCATTACTGAAGGTTGGCCACAATCACAGCTTATAAACATATCTACGTGCCAGGCAGAGTAGCTCAGACGGTAGTGGCACTGGCCTTCTGACCCCAACTTGGCAGGTTCGATCCTGACTCAGCCCGGTGGTATTTGAAGGTTCTCAAATACGTCAGCCTCATGTTGGTAGATATACTGGCATGTACAAGAACTCTGTGGGATGAAATTTTTGTACCACGGCGTCTCCGAAAACCGTTAATAAGTAGTTAGTGGGACGTAAAGCCAATAACATAATAATATTATTCATTATAATATCTACGTAATACTGGAAGAGGCTTTTAATGTGGTTTTTTTTTTTTTTTTAAATATTGTGATTGTGTTTTCATTCTAATGTACTGTTTTACTTCAAGACTTTATTCACAACAAGGATAAGTTACCCCATTTAATTCCAGATGTATATGTAAACAACTACAACTCAACTACGACTTACATGTGCTCATCAGCGTATTTTATAAACAAGTCTAAAACTTGCCAATTTTGGTGTATCATTGGTGATTGTATTGCTTGTAAAATTATTTTTACTTTTTTTCATCTTGTGATTAAGGCTGAAGATGACTCAAATAACAGGGTGGAAACTAGTCCCAACATTTAATAACGATAGTTAGACTTTATTTAACTGGTATTGAATAGATCCACTTTCCTTTCCCCCTCTTTGTTAGAAATGCTGACACATGAATTGTGATCAAAACTGAACTTTGATTATTTGATCCTAGATAAGCATATACAATCTGATGCCGGTCTGATCTCAGGTCATTTTCTCTTAGGGTTAAGAATTGAATTGTATTTTTCAGCTCATTTTTCTCATGATGTTTTTAAAAGAGAACATTTTAATATGTGAACCTTTTATTACTTAAAAATGTAAGAATTATGATGTAACATTCTGATTCTTATTTAAAGATTATGTGCATTTTGTCCATTTATATTGTCTAATGTAGCTGAAAATGGCCCAGAGAGGCCAAAACATGGCTTAGTTGTGTAATGATTTTGTAGTATAAAATTGTACATAAATGTAGTTTTATTGACTACAGTAGGTGGACAAATATATTACCATTTTTCTATTCCATTGTAAACTTCAGTATGGAATCTCAATGAAATTGATCGTATGCAACTGTCGTACAAGCCTCACGACATGAAATTCAAAAGTTGGTCAACCCTTACAGGGCACTGAAAACCGTGTTTTAATGCCCTAAAACCAACCATGGCAATTTCAGCTCAACGGTTCTAGAATACAGACCTGGTGTTTGAAGGAGGCACGTGCATGAGTATAGGCAAGGCCAAGATTCTGTTCAAACATTTTAAACTCATAGCTAGCGTTAATCTGCTGAGATACTTATTGTTTCTGGATCCATTTTCATTCTTTTATCAGTACAATGATTGTGAATAGCACCAAAAAAATTCACCATTTACAAGGCCAATTTCTAACTAGCGTTAATCTGCGGAGATATCAATTTTTTTTAAAATTCATAGACAGTGTTAATCGGCCAAGATACTCTTATGGTTATTGTATCCACATTTCCATAAACTTATCACGATAATGATTGTGAGCAGCTTCATAGTGTTGCTTTTGCTATTTACAAATGAGTATTAATCTGCTGAGAAGCTCTTGGTTACTGGATCCACATTTCCATACTCATATCACCATAATGATTGTGAAAATCACATAAGTGTTGCTTTTACTATTTACAGGGCTGAGAAATAGAAGGGAAAAACCTAGTATTAGCATAGGTCATGGCCCTCTTCATGTAATATCAAATAGCATGCTATATCAAACATCTTCAAAGTCAAAGAAACTTATGTGAAATAAATTTCTTCTGTGGAAGTCTTCATCATCATCCATGTCCCACTTCAGTCGCCCGGGTGTAGTTTCTGTAGAAGTGACTTACTTACTTGACTTAATTCCTATTACTCCTGGGTGGAGCATAGGGCACATACAAGAGCTCTCCGTCTGACTCGATTTGCTGCTACAGTTTTGATTTTCTTCCAGGACTTCCCAACTGACACCGCCTCCGCTTCCACTGTTCGACGCCTCGTTATCCTTGGTCTCTCTCTTCTTCTAGCCCCTTCTGGATTCCATTCAAGAGTCTCTTTTGGAATGCACATTGTTCGCACATTCCAGAAACCAATTTGAGTCCGAGTTTTCATTCCAAAAGTTATCATTGAGATATCCGTCCGGTTTACTTTTGTATGTGTTTCTGTAATACTTGATTCTCGGGTGTGTAAGTTATTAGCCCACAGCACCCAAAGCCCAGTGGAGGGACTGCCTCCTATAGCATCTAGGCGTGCTGACTTTCTGTTAGGGTTTCTTCCATTAGCAATTGTAGAATGAACTCCTTATACTACAAGGCAGTAGCTTCACCAGAGCCACGTTACCCGCTATTTTCAGGGTTCTTGTAAGGCCTTCACAGCTACCGTAGCGGTCCCGGGGCACACAAGGTCCCCTCTGTACTTCACCCTTACAGGCATTCCCCTACTTCCAACGTTGCCCATCTCCTACGACGTGGACAAGGGGTTGGAATTATGGTAGACTTTCTCTAGAAGTAATACACATTAATGTATGTATGAAAGCTTTATTGTGTGTTGTTGCAGCTCATTGTCTTTATGGAAGAAGCTGGCAGTGTTGTTACCACAAAGACGCGCACAAAAAATGCTGTCAATTGTGTATACTATTTTATTTACAATTTATATTTACATATTCTACACAGATGTACTAATAAACTGCCATCTTGAAACAAAACACTACTACAAAGAATAAGAATAAGGCTGGAGACTGCAACACTAGCATGTCAACCAACTACCAACGTAACAAATTCACAAACTTGAATAATAACTTGCCCTCATAATTCTCACTAAAACAGTTCTCCTCAACCCTCAAGATTCCTCTTAATATAGATTGCCTGCCCAGGCTTCTAGAAGAATATTGCACAACATGTTTTCTTGTGATTTCGAGAGTCTCCACTAGCCTATTTACAATGAGTGGAATTTTCTGTAACTCTCTAGTTCTGCAGATACGTTGTCCTGGACTATTACCTTGAGTTGCACAACATTGCATTGGATTTATACATCATATACTCGTATACAGGTAATAATAGATTATATACTATTAATTATGTGTTCATGGTTCATGTTTGTGGGTTACTGTAGTCACGTCCTAGTTCGTGAACCATGGGCAACGGCTGAGTAGCCTAGTAAGTGGTCCTGAGAGTCGGGATACCAGTTGCTATGGAATGGGAGTGGGCATCTCGGACATATTCTGAGTCCTGGCCCTCCTTGTGCTCAGGCGACTAGGACTATACAATCCACCGGTGGTCCATAACCCATTAGAGGAGAGATCCTCACTTGGACTATGTGCAAGTAGGGCAGCATCCTGCTTCATGAATCGACCGAGCTCAGAACATTTTAAGCAAGCCTCGGACCTATGGGAGTAACAGAGTCCCACTCCCATTTGACAGGCGAGGGACTCCTTGGAAACAACTTGGCGAACAAAATGGAATTCGATAGGGAGCTATCAATATTAATGGGGCTTATGGAAGAAAGAAAGTAGAACTGGCTGAGTCAGCAAAGAGGATGTGCTAGGTGTAAGTGATATTCGGGTAAGGGGAGATAACGAGGAAGAGATAGGAGATTATAAAGTGTACTTGACGGGTGTTAGAAAGGGAAGGGCAGAGTCTGGGGTAGGGCTCTTTATCAGGAATAGCATTGCACGGAACATAGTTTCTGTTAGGCACGTAAATGAGCGAATGATGTGGGTAGATTTGTCAGTTGGAGGAATTAGGACTAGAATTGTGTCCGTGTATTCACCATGTGAGGGTGCAGATGAGGATGAAGTTGACAAGTTTTATGAAGCATTGAGTGACATCGTAGTCAGGGTAAACAGCAAGGATAGAATAGTGCTAATGGGCGATTTCAATGCGAGAGTTGGGAATAGAACTGAAGGATACGAAAGGGTGATTGGTAAATGTGGGGAAGATATGGAAGCTAATGGGAATGGGAAGCGTTTGCTGGACTTCTGTGCTAGTATGGGTTTAGCTGTTACGAATACATTCTTCAAGTACAAGGCTATTCACCGCTACACATGGGAGGCTAGGGGTACCAGATCCATAATAGACTATATCTTAACAGACTTGGAATTCAGGAAATCTGTTAGGAATGTACGAGTTTTCCGGGAATTTTTCGATGATACAGACCACTATCTGATCTGTAGTGAACTAAGTATCTCTAGGCCTAAGGTAGAGAAAGTGAAATCTGTCTGCAAACGAATAAGGCTAGAAAATCTCCAGGACGAGGAAATTAGACGGAAGTACATGGATATGATTAGTGAGAAGTTTCGAACAGTAGACACTAAGCAGGTTCAGGATATAGAAAGTGAATGGGTGGCATACAGGGATGCTGTAGTAGAAACAGCCAGGGAATGCCTTGGAACAACTGTGTGTAAAGATGGGAAAAGGCGAACATCTTGGTGGAATGATGAACTGAGAGCAGCTTGTAAACGTAAAAAGAAGGCTTATAAGAAATGGCTCCAAACAAGGGCCGGGACAGATAGGGAGTTGTATGTAGATGAAAGAAACAGAGCGAAACAAATAATTGTTGAATCCAAAAAGAAGTCGTGGGAAGATTTTGGTAACAACCTGGAAAGGCTAGGTCAAGCAGCAGGGAAACCTTTCTGGACAGTAATAAAGAATCTTAGGAAGGGAGGGAAAAAAGAAATGAACAGTGTTTTGAGTAATTCAGGTGAACTCATAATAGATCCCAGGGAATCACTGGAGAGGTGGAGGGAATATTTTGAACATCTTCTCAATGTGAAAGGAAATCATCCTGGTAGTGTTGTGAACAGCGAAGCTCAAGGCGAGGAGGAAAATGATGTTGGTGAAATTATGCTTGAGGAAGTGGAAAGGATGGTAAATAAACTCCATTGTCATAAGGCAGCAGGAATAGATGAAATTATACCTGAAATGGTGTATAGTGGGAAGGCAGGAATGAAATGGCTTCATAGAGTAGTAAAATTAGCGTGGAGTGTTGGTAAGGTACCTTCAGATTGGGCAAAAGCAGTAATTGCACCTATCTACAAGCAAGCGAACAGGAAGGATTGCAACAACTATCGAGGTATCTCACTGATTAGTATACCAGGCAAAGTATTCACTGGCATCTTGGAAGGAAGGGTGCGATCAGTCGTTGAAAGGAAGTTGGATGAAAACCAGTGTGGTTTCAGACCACAGAGAGGCTGTCAGGATCAGATTTTCAGTATGCGCCAGGTAATTGAAAAATGCTACGAGAGGAATAGGCAGTTGTGTTTATGTTTCGTAGATCTAGAGAAAGCATATGACAGGGTACCGAGGGAAAAGATGTTCGCCATACTGGGGGACTATGGAATTAAAGGCAGTTTATTAAAAGCAATCAAAGGCATTTATGTTGACAATTGGGCTTCAGTGAGAATTGATGGTAGAATGAGTTCTTGGTTCAGGGTACTTACAGGGGTTAGTCAAGGCTGTAATCTTTCACCTTTGCTGTTTGTAGTTTACATGAATCATCTGCTGAAAGGTATAAAATGGCAGGGAGGGATTCAATTAGGTGGAGATGTAGTAAGCAGTCTGGCCTATGCTGACGACTTGGTCTTAATGGCAGATTGTGCCGAAGGCCTACAGTCTAATATCGTGGAACTTGAAAATAGGTGCAATGAGTATGGTATGAAAATTAGCCTCTCGAAGACTAAAGTGATGTCAGTAGGTAAGAAATTCAACAGAATTGAATGTCAGATTGGTGATGCAAAGCTAGAACAGGTCGATAATTTCAAGTATTTAGGTTGTGTGTTCTCCCAGGATGGAAATATAGTAAGTGAGATTGAATCAAGGTGCCGTAAAGCTAATGCAGTGAGCTCGCAGCTGCGATCGACTGTATTCTGTAAGAAGGAAGTCAGCTCCCAGACGAAACTATCTTTACATCGGTCTGTTTTCAGACCAACTTTGATTTACGGGAGCGAAAGCTGGGTGGACTCAGGATATCTTATTCATAAGTTAGAAGTAACAGACATGAAAGTACCAAGAATGATTGCTGGTACAAACAGGTGGGAACAATGGCAGGAGGGTACTCAGAATTTTGGAGATAAAGGCTAATTTAGGAATGAACTCGATGGATGAAGCTGTACGCATAAACCGGCTTCGGTGGTGGGGTCATGTGAGGCGAATGGAGGAGGATAAGTTACCTAGGAGAATAATGGACTCTGCTATGGAGGGTAAGAGAAGTAGAGGTAGACCAAGACGACGATGGTTAGACTCGGTTTCTAACGATTTAAAGATATGAGGTATAGAACTAAATGAGGCCACAACACTAGTTGCAAATCAATGATTGTGGCGACGTTTAGTAAATTCACAGAGGCTTGCAGACTGAACGCTGAAAGGCATAACAGTCTATAATGATAATGTATGTATGTAATTATGTGTTCTTACATTAAATATTCTCATATTAATATGCATACAGCAGATGTTTCATGACATAACCTCAAAAATAATACAATCATTATTTATACCAAACTAACTGATGCACCTGTGCTTCACTACAGAATTCTGCATTGTATACAGTATTCTAGGTTAGGTAGTGTACACGTTGTGAGCAAGATTGTATTAAATTGCATAGCACTTAACGTTACCCTAGAAACGCGACGGGGAAGTCACTAAACGTCTCTTCTCATATGAAGACAGGGTTACGGAATTTTTATTGTAAAGGTAGGCCCTTGCCTCCCATCAGTCACAATCAGGTGGGGAGTTTTCACTTTAATGGCAGACACTCGCTCTCCACCTGCCTTTTTACATACTCAGAAAGACTGTCTTAGTAGTTCTCCCAACTGAAATGAACATAGGTCATTACATTGACGTCAGTAAGAATGGCGCGATTAAAAGCAAAGCTTTCATATGAAATGCTCGGTCAAATATCTCAGTTCACTACATAGGCAGCGGAAAAATCTATCTGACTTGGAGACAAATTTTTCCTCCTCCTCTCCCTCTGATAAAAGTGGAGAGGAAGAAGATTTTCTTAAGAAACGGCTCTTTTCAGTGTTGAATTTTGAGTTATTTCGTGGTGCAATAATTTGGATTAGTCCTCAATTGTAATTCTACACCAGGTCATACTACTACTACTACTACTACTACTACTACTACTACTACTACTACTAAGTGAGCGTCTGCCTTTTTAATTTTAATTTCGTGTGGCTATTTCTAGCCGAGTGCTGCCCTTGTAAGGCAGACCCTCCAACGAGGGTGGGCGGTATCTGCCATGTGTAGGTAACTGCGTGTGATTGTGGTGGAGGATAGTGTTATGTGTGGTGTGTGAGTTGCAGGGATATTAGGGACAGCACAAACACCCAGCCCCCGGGCCATTGGAATTAACCAATGAAGGTTAAATTTCCCGACCCGACCGGGAATCGAACCCGGGACCCTCTGAACCGAAGGCCAGTACGCTGACCATTCAGACAACGAGTCGGACAGCGTCTGCCTTAAGTGTGCACCACTGCTCATTCAAAACAGCGCTTCAGAGTAGGGATTAAATATCTGGAATACTATGATGAACCAGTCTGTTACTTACCAGCAGTATCAGAAAATGTATGAACCAGAGGAATGGCATGCTAGAGAAGAAAGTTTTCTAACCCTCCAACTATTTCCCGCCAATATTCAGTCAGGCTGTTATACTCGATATGCAGCAGTAATCCCATCTATCGGAGTTGAGTGGCGACATAAGAGACAAAGAACATCACCACAAACAATGGTCAGTGTAATGTTATTGTTGATCAATGTTACGTGCTTTCAGTATTGTAGGCCTTCACATTTAGTTTTCTTCTGACTCTGACATACTACTCTAATTATAGTCTGTACGGTAAAACTAAATAAAACTTAAATGGTCGGAAATTGTATTCTCTATAACTTTTGTTATGTAGTACTTTGTGTAAGACCAATAACATGGGTATTTAAAAATTAAATTTTAAGCGCCTTCCCCTAAACTACAATTTCATCTAGGGTGAATAAAATTGTTTATAGCTTAGACTGTAGTTTCTTATTCCCCGACTCCATATGTCGATTTTCATTCAATTCTGTTCATCCATTTTCTCGTAGCTCGGCGTTGATGTAGACTAGGCAACAAAAATACAAATTCACGAATATCTATGTTATCGAAGCCAGTACGGTAACAATGTATGACATAGATGATAGGAAATTTAATTCTATATAACTTTCGTTATGTAGTATTTATTGATGGGACCAGTAATAATATACATGTTCGAGAATTATATTTTAGGCCTTTCCCTAAACTACCATTTCACTCAGCGTGTGTAAAATAATTTATAGCCTAGATTGTAGTGGCTTATCCCCTGACTATACATACCGATTTTCATTAAATTCTCTTCAGGCGTTTTCTTGTGATACGTGTACATACATACAGACAGACAGAAATTACGGAAAAGTAAAAAGTGCATTTCCTTGTTACTATGGACATGACCGATACAGAAATACTATTATTTTCAAATTCTCAGCAGTGTACAAACAAAACTCTTATTTTATATATAAAGTCTGGACATAACTACATACATAATAATAATAATAATAATAATAGATATAAACAACTTCATAGCCACACCTCACAAGTCATAATAATAATAATAATTGATATTTCCATTATTTACCCATGGGTTGGAGAATTGTTTCGAAGTTATACTAGTCTATTACACTTGCATCAGCAGTTGCCTCAGCAGTTGCCTCATTTACGCCAGTACTATCAATTTGTTTTTACGTGCAGATGTCTCATTACAGCAACACGATCAGACATTTTTCTATGTTTTATCAGACAGCTTCATATTGCTCATTTAACTAACTTTCATTCATCATAGACCCATTAGGCCGGGTACACATTGGGACGCATGCAAAGCAGCTAAAGCAGCACAGAGCAGATTTTTGTAATCCACACAAATCATTGCACCATCACAAGTTGACAGACAGTGCAGGACAGAGCAGAGCAGGCCGGTTGTACACGTACTTCTGTCTTCCACGCGCAGTCTTCGAAACACAGTTTCCTACGCACGTGTCACGTAGTTAATTAAGAAATGGAGGAGAAAATTACCTCAGCCGTTCGGTCTCACCATGTTTTGTACTATGTGGACTACAATGCAGTTTTCAATTTTAATTTCCGTTATGTATGTAGTATGTATGTATGTACATGCATCACGAGAAAATGGCAGAACCAAATTTAATGAATTTGGTATACAAATTCAGGAAATTAGGCCCTACAGTCTAGGCTATAAATAATTTTATTCATGCTAGGTAAAATGGTAGTTTAGGGGAAGGCCTAAAATTTAATTCTCAAATATCTGTGTAACAATCCATGGACCAAGTTGGGTATTTCACGTCAAGATCTAATGTTGATTATGGAGAGCATCATCGCCGACTCCGTGGTTGTCATCCACCATTGCATTTATGTGAAGAAACAAGCACGGAAAAAAAAAATTCTTGTCAAATATATGAAAATGCGTTCACAACAGATTGTCAGTGTTGATTGATTTTAGTATATTGGGTCTTGTATTAACTAGACGAAAATCTAGTTGTATATTTGTAAATAAACGTTTTCTCCCTGCCCCTCTCTCTCATCCTATTAATGAATACTACATAACAATTTCCAATCATTTATGTCTTCTACTGTTTTATCGTACTGGCTATGATAACAGAGATACCTATTAGTGAATTTACCAGCAAATTGGCCGTGTGATTAGGGTCGCCTTGCTATGAGCTTGCATTCAGGAGATAGTGGGTTTGAACCGCACCGTCGGCAACCCTGAAGATGGTTTTCCGTGGTTTCCCAGTTTTATACCAAGCAAATGCTGGGGCTGTACGTTAATTAAGAGCACGGTCGCTTCCTTCCCAATCCTATCCGTTTCCTATCTCATCGTCGCCGTAAGACCTATCTGTGTCGGTGCAACATAAAGTGAATTTAGACTTTTTTGCTGAGCGCCGTACATCGCTAGCATGGAAATATTGTTTAGTCTTGTAAACTGACGATGATGGTGGTTTTCATCGGTATTATCTCAAGGTGAACAACCACATGGTCATCAGCACAAGGAAAATTGTTAAGATGATATCAAAGTGACAAAAAATCACAAATGCTTGAAGAATAAGAAAAGGGAGCCTATTTACGCAGGATGCCCCAATATCACAGAGTCTGAAGAAAACATATTCTTTCTGAAAAGCGACGAGAACCTGCGTGGAAATGTGTGCTCACATGCACTTCGCAGTTTCGTCAGCCTCGCGCTGTCCTGCTCTGCTCTACTCTGCTCTGCGGCCAACTGCTTCTCAGTGTGCGCCTGGGCTTAATGTATAAATAGGATCTTTGTTCTTTGTTGTCACAGTTCATTACCTCAGCCTGTTATGATTTTCTTTCCCCTGTTAGATCATTCTTACTTTAATTATTTTGATATGACCCTGTTGTGACCTACAATTTTGAAATTCAATATAATTGGACAAGATTGCTATTTTATAAGTCAGAGGACTTTTTAAAATCTGGAGCCTTTTTTAACCATTAGACTGAATGAAGCCAGGTGCGACAGCTAGTAGCATATAAATGAGAAAATGTACAAGTGAAGAAATGAACGTTTTCTATTACAACTGCATTTTTAAATTGCAAAACTGTTCAGAAAATAATAGCAACAGATTTTTACATCGCACTAACTCTTTTTTGGTTTGTGAAGTCGTCGAGATGCCAGAATTTTGTCTTGGTTAATTTACCGACACGAAGCTGGCCTGTTTGAGCTCGCTGAAACATCATCAGACTGAGCCAGGTTTGAGCCCTCCTAACTTGGGCTCTGTACGTCATAAACCACTTAGCCCAGCACTTCATGAAGGGGATGACTTCAGACTAGAGTTAAAATAGTTGAGTGTATTTGTTAATATTTTCTTAGAAATAAAGAAGCTAGCGCATGTAATCATCAACCTCTTTTTCAGCAGCAGCAGCATTTCCCAACTCCAGTTTCCTAAAGGTGGTGTACAAGTGCTTGCCATCTTTTCCTGTCTGCATACCAGTAAATCTTCCGTTATAGGACATCTTCCCATCTGAGACCTCTCCCCTCTATATCTGATTTCACTGTCTCCATCCAGCATTTCCTTAGTCTCCTTGGCGTTCTTCTTGGGCAGTAAGGTTGAGGTATTTTCTGGCAGGTCTCTCTTGCTCTTCTGTATTACACTGATAGTAGGAACGTCAGTGCCAGCTGCCCTCTTAATTTTTTAATTCCTATTTTGTCCTTTTGAGAAGTTTGATTCATAGTTCTAATGAATCTCATTTCTGATGTTTGAATTCTTCTGTAATCATTGTTTAGTAGAGCACTTGTCTCCAAACCATATGTGAGAATAGGTACGAAGTAGGTGTAGTACAAGGATATTTTTGCTTTCTTTCTGTGTCCTGCTGAGTATTTCTGCTTGGCAGTGTTTTCTTTGGAGACTATGCTTCTCAGGTACTTCAAGTAAGAAACTTATGCTAATTTCCTTATTTCCAAAAATAGGTTTGAGTTTGTTCCTTTCCTGTTGCTGGTCATTTCTGCAGTTTTCATTTTACTCATCTATAGCTCAGAGTTATTGAACATATTGCTCCACTCATTTGTTTCTGTAGTTTATCTTTTATTTTTCCCCATAACAACACATCATCAGCAAATACTGGGGCATTTGGTTTGCTGTCCATTTTCTTAATACAATGTATGATCTTGTCCATTAATATTATGAGCAAGAGTGGTAATAAGGCACATCCTTGTTGGACACCTCTCTTTGCTTCAAATCATTTCCATTGTCGACTGTCAATCTGTACACAGCTGTAGCAATTCTGGTATAGCATCTTTACATTGTCGGTCAGGTAGTTTGGCACCTTTTGGTCTTCCAGACATTCCCAGATTATCTTCTGAGGGACACTGTTGTAGGCCTTTTCAAAGTCCAAAAAGGTAATCACAAGAGTTTTTCCATGTTCCCGGTACTTTTCTTTAAACATTCTTATGGTAAAAATGAGATCCATTATACTGCAATCTTTCTTGAATCTATGTTGTTCTTCCTCAAGCAAAGGTTCCGCTATCATCCTAAGTCTCATTTCGATGATCTTTTCCAACAGCTTCAAGGTGTGCGACAACATTTTACCTCTTTAGTTTCCACATTTCTATCTGTTACCCTTTTTAAACAGTGGGTTGATGATTCCTTTTCTCCAATCTTCTGAGTTTAGTTCTCTTCCCAGAGCTCTCTGTATGGCCTATTTAAGCCTGATATTCCAGCTGGTTTTATCATATGAGTCAAGATCATCGATGCCCAAGGATTTAACCAGTTCACATGTTCTCTAGTGCTGTTTTGACTTCATTTCATGTTAATGGGAGTTATTTTTTCTGGATTTCATCTATTTTACAGGTGGTGGTGGTTGGTGGCTGTATCTCCATCTCCATTTTAAAATATGCTGAAGTACCTTTTCATTTCATCTCTGAGTCCTTCCTCTGTTCTTATCAAACTATCATCATTTTTTCCAGCACAAGGGTGTAATATGAAATAAATTTAATCATTTTTAGAGACCATAGAAAAGTATAAGTGGAAAAAGTATAATTGAGCTAAATCTTAATGAAGAATAATTAACATTTTAAACATTTAGTGTAACAATGCAGAAGAACATAGGAAGGGAATAATGTATGACAGGTTTTATATAACATTTCTATGTTGAATGTTGTGAGAGATAAGCAAGAATCCAAGTTGCAAGAACTGACTGATTAAGTCAGTTTATGAATCATCAACTATAGCTTTCTCCTAGAGGTTTTCAGCGCAGCAGGACTGACGTGTGACAAAATAAAAGTATCGAAACAAAATTTTCTCTATAGTAGGAAAATTTAGTATTGCCAAATTTGTATGAATGTGATGTGAAGAAAGAATATTTGTGACTTATCAGTGTTATGAAAGTCCTTATTATCACATTTTCAAGGGCAGATATAGTGTTAGCTATATAGAATTCCAAAATTACTTAACCTCTTAACCGGAGAGTTTCCACTGAGAAACGAACATTCGTAGCGGGGAATATATTTTGAGTTAATGAGTTAATTCGTCACGCCTATTATCGTAATGTGGGTGACAAGTTACCTTGTCATGCCCATTATGCTTCCGCAAATGACAAAGGAACTCGTATCACCCATTACGTGTGCATGCCTTCATGGAAGACGAGTTATTCAGCCTGCCCGTTTTGACATACATACGTCTCATGGCTGGTGGTCATCTGAAAATTTGCATTATGGAAGTTAGCATCACAAAAGGTATGATGGAAGTGTAAGTCTTGCAGGCTGTGATGTAAGGTATGGATCGATGGTCATACAGTGTTATCTAGCAGCCGTACATTTTATGTCTTATGGCTGGCGGTCATATGAAATTAGAAGCTGTTGATGACTGGCCACGACCAACAGACATATTTATGATCATTTGATTTTTGCAAATGGTGGTTGCTCTTGATTTGCATTTGTTAATTCAAGCTATAACTCAGTATTTTTCTTTGACTTCTTGCAACTGCTTCAAAAATTTATTTTACTATCCGAAACAAACATAAAAGGAGCACAAGGATTACCTTGCCTATGCCAGTGCGAAGTGTCTGCATCACTTGTTGTAGGCAAGCTAATATCTTCTCCTTCTTCATTTTCAGAAGCAAGTTCACTGTCACTTTCACCACTTGTGCTAATCTTTGCTATCCAAAGAGTTGTCATCTAATTCATCATCTGAATCAGTGAGATGAGGAATAGTTTCATCATCCAAATGAGCGTGCTTAGCCATTTTGTATGGAAGAAAATAAAATGAAATATTACTGTGCACTGTGGCGCAGCAAGTCTGGACTGACATGTATAAAGCGATCATGGAACTACTCAACAACAATAAGAGACGAGATAACACGTCCCGCCCAGCAGAAAACAATTTTTGAAGGCTCTAGGCGAGTTAAAATCGTCATTACACGATTGCTTAACAACGAATGGTAGACAAATTAACTTTTCATGCCCGGTTAAGAGGTTAAAGAATTCTTCTAATGTAAAGTTTAATCAGTACAGCCTATTCTCACCATTACTGGAGAGCATTTTTTAAAAATGTATTGCCAAATAAGTATGTGATTTCAAAATTTGGTATTGATTACAGTAAAAGAATCCAGGTATGATATCTGGAGCTGAATTAGAAATTGCCAATTTCGGACTGGACCGATCATTTTACCTGTATTCTACCATTTGCCTTTCTATGGTGTAAACAGTCTGTATATTAATTTTCATCTTTTGTAGATGCTTCAGCAAGCCCAGGTGTGTGTGGACTGAGGAACCTGGGTAACACTTGTTTCATGGGGGCTGGACTACAATGCCTGGTAGCCACTCCACCTTTAGTTCATTTCTTTCTGGGACGTTACCCTCGAGAAAAGGGATTGGTTCATTCTCTCACAGACCAGTTTTGTGCTTTGCTGCATAAAGTATGGAGTGGGCAATACAGCATCATTCAGCCAACTGAGTTCAAGGAGGCCTTGGGGTATAACCATCCCCAATTCAAAGATTACAGACAAGTGAGTGAGATTTTTTTCCCTGATCTTTCTGTTTGTTTCAGATTAAACTGTAAAACCGTTTGGACTGGACGGTTTGTTGACTGATGTGTGGTAGAATCCAGTTTAAAGTGCTGAGAAAGAGAATATTTTTGTTTTGGAAATAAGCCGTTTTAGTGGTCTCAAGGTACTCATGAGTTGTACACAGTTACTGAACACCGAGATTCGATGTCCACGACCAGCAAATCATTTTAATCCCCAGTTCAGTTAGTACTGATGGATATTTGCTGTTTTATACATTATATTTATTGGTATTGTTTATTATTAGAATGTTTTTATTAATATTGCCATTTTAATCATTGTAAAAAAAATTTTGATTATAGATAAAACATTTTCCCCACATTAATGGGGCTTATGGAAGAAAGAAAGAAGGAAAGAAAGAAAGAAAGAAAGTAGAGTTGCCCAAGTTAGCAGAAAGGATTTGTCTGGATAGGCAGATCAAATTGCCCATCAGTTGCTAGTAAATGGAAAATCAACCCGATCTAGAAAGCTAGATAAGAAACCAATAACACGGAAGCCAAACCAAGAGAGCAACATACTATCTCCACCATTTACTGAAGATGAACTGGAATCAGCACTGAGGAAGTGCAAATTGGGAAAAGCAGCTGGACTAGACGACATTCGAGTAGAGCAAATCAAAAATTTTGGTCCTGTTACGAGGCGTTGGCTACTGGAATTAATGAATATCTGTGTCCAAGAATGCAAGATTCCCAAAATCTGGCGGAAGGCTAGAGTCATTGCTATCCCTAAACCAGGCAAAGATCGGCTGGATCCTAAAAGCTATAGGCCTATTTCCTTGCTCTGTCACCTGTACAAGGTCCTGGAGAGGCTCATTCTTGAGCGACTGATAGGAAAGGTGGAGTCGTCTCTTATACCACAGCAAGCTGGATTCCGAGAAGGAAAAAGTTGCACATCACAGGTATTAAACTTGGCACAGCATATTGAGGATGGCTTTGAGAATCGGCTCATTACAGGCGCTGTCTTCATTGATCTTTCTGCAGCTTATGACACAGTCAACCATCGGCTTCTTCTAACAAAATTGTATGACATCACCAAAGACTTCCATCTAATGTGCAACATTAAAAATATTCTTCAAAACCGAAGATTCTTTGTGGAATTTCAGGGAAAAAGAAGCAGATGGAGAACACAGAAGAATGGGTTACCGCAAGGCAGTGTGCTCGCACCACTGTTATTCAACATCTATACTAATGATCAGCCTCTACCTGAAGGTACCCAGAGTTTTATCTATGCTGATGATTGTGCAGTCACTGCTCAGGCCAACTGTTTTGAAAAGGTAGAACAGACTTTATCCAAAGCTCTGAAAGAATTTATCAACTACTACAATGAAAACGATTTGAAGCCAAATCCTGCCAAAACTCATAGCTGTGTATTTCATCTCAATAACAAAAAAGCAGCTAAAACCTTACAAATCACCTGGGAAGGAATCCCTCTTCAACACTGTTCGACTCCAAAATATCTGGGAGTGATTCTGGACCGTACGCTTACGTATAAGAAACATTGCCTAAACGTGAAACAAAAAGTGTCTGCCAGAAACAACATAGTGCGGAAACTTCGAGGCACCACCTGGGGAGCTCACCCTTGCACTGTGAGAACAAGCGCGCTAGCACTGTGCTACTCCACTGCTGAGTATGCTTGCTCCGTGTGGCATAAGTCCAGCCATGCCAAAAACATAGATGTAGCACTAAATGACACCTGCCGTATTATCACAGGTTGTTTAAGACCTACTCCCATAGATAAACTCCACTGTCTCGCTGGTATAGCACCACCTGAAATCCGACGTGAGATTGCTGCTAGGCATGAGAAAAGCAAGGCTATGACTATGGAAGCCCATCCTTTGTATGCCTGTCAACCAGCACATCCTAGGTTGAAATCAAGAAAGAGCTTCTTGACAACCACTGAAGCTCTTAACTCCACAACAAGCAAGAATCTCAATGTGGCGGGAAAAATGTCAACATTTGAGAGAATGGATGGTTCCAAAGGAAGAACTTCCTCCTGGACATTCTGAAAAGTGGACAACATGGAAAGCTCTCAATCGATTACGCTCCAGTACCACGAGATGCAAGACCAACCTACAGAAATGGGGCCTTCCTGTGGAGACAGTTTACTGCAAGTGTGGTACTAAGCAGACTAACGAACATCTTCTACTGTGTCCATCTTCTCCAGCCACTTGTACCATTAAAGATCTAATGAGAGCAACTCCAAATGCGCTTGTCGTGGCCAATTTTTGGTCAACCAATGTTAAAAATTTTTTGGTTTAATTTTTGTCTCTCTTACTTTGTACTTCTGACACGATAAATAAATAAATAAGAGAGAATTATGTTCAGGTAAGGGGAGAAAATGTGGAAGATATAGGAGATCATGAGTTGTTACAAAGGGGTGTTCAAAGGGGTAGGGTAGAGTGTGGGGTGGGACTGTTCATCAGGCCAAGCCATAGCACACGTTGTTTCTGTTAAAATGAATGATACGGATAGATTTGGCTCTGTGGGAAGTGATCACACACTGTTTTGATATAACAAATTTTTAGGCTAGTACTGATGATGATGATGATCATTGCCATAAGACCTATCTGTGTCGGTGCGACATAAAGCCACTAGCAAAAAAAAAAAAAAAAAAATGATGATAATGCCTGCATTGGTGTAACTACTAGGACTGCTGTTGAAAGACTTGGGCTGTGTGGAATAATACATTACTTTCAGATCACTCGACAACTTTGCCATTCGTAGCTTATGATCTTCATTTCCGTGTTGACATTTAACTAATAAGATAGAGTTTGAGGGATGTTCCACCATTCAACACATTGTAAAAATATATTAAATTATAAGGAGACCGGTTTCGACTCCCTTGGAGTCATCATCAGTTCTTGGTGAAAATCGTATCAAGGGCAATCTGATAACAATCATCATAATGAAAAACCATGTACTTATAGGTGATTGCATGGAAACACATCAATGGGTTGCTACACATTACCTTGAAATGCAATGTACACTTGGCAAACAGAACGTGGAACTTAAAAAGTTCCCAGTTTTGGCTCTAACTGTCTTGTGTTCATGGAACAGGGAACACTGGAAACACACGTACTGGTTGAAATTATATACAAACACGACATTAACACTTATAATGATATGAAACCTTGGCTCTCTAAGAGCGTTCTTGGACTTGACAGACCTGTTTCTGTCTGAAAAAAATTGGATGAAATACACACTTATTGAAGCAAAATGTACAAAGACAAAACACTTGGCATTAAAAAGTCAAATAGGATATTGCGTTTTTCAGAAATGTCGTTTAAATTGAAATTAGGGTTGAAGTATTGGTCAAGGTGAATAAAACAATTTTCAGTAGTGTTTAGAAGGGGGCCTCTGTTGATGATTTTAAGTATTTTTATGTCTTTTTCAATATTGGTGAAATTATGCTTGGAGTCTTGTATGTGTGGTCCTATAGCACAGAATCTGTTGTATTTAATGGCGTTGATATGTTCGGAGTATCTGATGTTAAAGTTGCAGCCAGTTTGTCCGATGTACGAGGAGCTGCAGTTGTTACATTTGAATCTGTATACTTCAGATTTAGAAAAAGCATTAGATTTATTTAGTGATTTAGAGTTGTGTAATATATCAAGATTTCTGTTATTGGTTCTAAAAGAAATTTTCATGTTGTGTTTTTTAAGAACATTAGTTATTTTATAAGCATCTTGAGTGAAAGTAAAAGAGGAAAATGCAGTGGGTTTGGTTTTGTCTTTTGATAACATAGTTTTAAGACGGTGCTTGAATTTGTTGATGATACGGTTTATGAAAGAGTTGTTAAAGCCCTTAAATTTAGCGATAGTATGGATGGTGTTCAATTCGTTATTTAAATCTTTTTTAGACACAGGAGTGTTGAAGGCATGAAAAATTAGGCTGTTATAAGTAACACGTTTATGTGCTTGAGGGTGTGAAGAATCTTGTCGTATTGTGGTTGCTATTTGGGTTGGTTTTCTGAAAATTTTGTAAGTTAAAGAAGAAGGATGTCTAGTTATAGTTAAGTCTAGAAAATTAAGAGTTTTGTTGTGTTCTGATTCAAGGGTGAATTTAATGTTAGAGTCAATGTTGTTAAGAAGAAGTGTAGAGGCTGTGTTGGTTGATTCTTCATTTAATATTACTAATGTGTCATCAACATATCTGGCCCAAAAGAGGATATTAGAGAAATTATTATTATTAATTTTTGTGTTTTCTAAGAAATAAAGGTATATTTTGGCTAGAATGCCTGAAGCTGGTGAGCCCATAGCTAAACCATCTTGTTGGTAAATAGTGTTATCAAAGGTGAAATAATTATTGTTGAGAACCAATTTTAAGATTGACATGAAGTCTTGAATTTCTAGTTTACTCAAATTACTGAATTTGTTCAAGTTGTTGTTTATTATGGGGAATAATTTGGAAATTGGAATACTAGGATACATGTTTATGATGTCAAAAGAATGGAGAGAAAAATTGGGTTGGGTGTCAAAGTTCTTTAATTTGTCGATTAATTCAGAAGTGTTTTTGATAGATTTGTTGGATAAAAATCGATAATTTTTTAGTAAAAATGTTTGGATCAATTTAGAAGTATTATATAAGGGACTGGGTCTGTAATTGATTATTGGGTGGATGGGAATGTTAGCTTTGGGAAGGGCTTTGGCAGTGTTTATTAATTTAGTTTTCTCTTGATCTGTGAGGAGAAAGGAAGTGTTTTTTAAGGTTTGTTTTAGCAGGCATTGGATTTTAGTGGTCGGGTTTTTTTTTTTACTATAGAAAAAGAAGAGTTGTTGAAGAAATCTTTAGTTTTAGCTATGTAGTCAGTTTTTCCATTATGACAGTGGTGTTGCCGTTATCAGATTTGGTAATGATGAGATTATTGTCATTGATTTCCTTTTTAAGATCTAAAATGTGTTTATTGTCATTAATTCAATTATTATTATTATTATTATTATTATTATTATTATTATTATTATTATTATTATTATTATTATTATTATTTTATTTTTTTTATTATTTTGGATGTTAACAACTATTGCGGCATCGCCCTTGTACTTATAACCTACCAAATTCTCTCTAAAGCTCTTCATATCAGGTCGGGAGAACAGCTAGATCCAGAGCTGGGTGATTACCAGCGAGGTTTCAGGAAAGGACGGTCATGTGTGGAGCAGATTATGAATCTGAAATCTGTCATTTCATATATTAAACTAAGGAGCAAGCCTTTTGTAGTAACATTCATTGACTTTAAGAAGGCCTGTGATTCAATTGATAGAACTACCTTATTTCAGAACTTAAAGGAATTTAGCTTGGACGGTAAAACAAGTGATCATCCAACAGACTCTCACCAACACCATCTCAAAAGTGAAGTTTAGAGGAGAGACTTCAGATGCCTTTGAAATATGTACAGGAGTTAGGCAAGGAGGCGATCTCTCACCTCTGTTGTTCAACTGCGTTCTTGAGAAAGTGATCCGTAATGGCGCAGAGAAATGAGTTATGAAGGAGTCGAAAGCGGAGTCAGACTAGGCCACAAGAACAAGAACCTTTCAATTGACTGTCTAGCATTTGCAGACGATCTTGCAGTTTTCGCTGATTCCTTGAATGTGTCTACGAAGCAGATCAACCAGCTTCAAACACAAGCTGAAGGCGGGCCTCCAAATCTGCTTTGAGAAAACGAAATTCATTATAAACATCATACTGGCACCAAGTGAGCTAGAAGGGACTCATGGAAAAGTCAAGCGAGTTGAAAAATTTAAGTATCTTGGTGAATGGATAGAACCTAACATGTCTGAAAAAGAAGCCTTTTCTTCACGCATGAATAAAAAATGGAAATGGCTTACCATCTGACTAAACATGTCTTTAACAAAAGATCTATATCTCTGAATGCAAAAATCAAACACTATTGCACTGTCATCCGGCCAGAGGCTCTATATGCAGCGGAATGTCTCGCCATGAACAAAAAAGGCATGATGGAGAAATTGGAGGCCAAGGAAAGAAAGATTTTGAGAAAAATCTTAGGTCCAGTCAAGGACAACGGCGAGTTTAGGAGATGGCACAACCAGGAGTTGTACTCGCATGTGGAGAAAATAACCGATGTGATGCGAAAAAGGAGGATTACTTTTTATGGACACATGGCCTGAATTAATTCAACATGGTTAACCAACTGCATTTTCACTTTCCTCCAAGAGAAAAAGGCAAAGGGAGCATGGTTCAGTGAGGTACAGAAAGATCTGCAGGAGATTGGGATCTCTTTTGGAGATATCCAGGAACATGTCCCACTTAAGAAAAAACTCCAAGAACATCTGAGTTTCCAACCAAAGCCGAAGATGAAAACTGTAAAGGCATGGATGAAAGAGTGAAAGGAGCAACACCGTATATGAATGAAGGAATATTGGACCAACATTAAAGCTCAAGGGAAACAGTTGAAATGACGTGGTCCTTAGTTGGCCGAAACGAAACAAGAATTATTATTATTGTTGTTGTTGTTGTTATTATTATTATTATTATTATTATTATTATATATGCGTTAGGCCCTCTAAGGAGCACGTAGAACCATTAGTTAGCATTCTTCTTCTTGTTTCTCTTATCCTCCCAAAACTTCTTCATCCTCGCACTGTGAGTCTGTCGTCTTTCTTGAGTCCATGCCTCCTGGAGTTTCAAGTTTCTTGTACATTGTCTGGTTTCAAAGCTGCGCAAGTTAATTTTGTGTATAAATGTAGCCCGTGTAGTTGTCAGTGGTTCAACGCCGACTTCTGCGAGATCGTTTTGAGTGTCAGCAAGCCACCGTACTTTATTTTGTCGGGTTCCGCTGATAATGAGGAAGATTTTATTGTCAGTCGCGAGTCGTCCATTCGTGCTAGATGTCCGTAGAATTGCATACGTCTTTTCCGGGCGATTGAAGTGAATCTTTCGGTCAGCGAGTAGAGTTCTTCCGAGCCTTTTCACATCCATATTCCATCTTGGAACTTTGGTCCAAATATTTTCCTAAGTATTTGCCGTTCCATTTTCTCGATGCCATTGATATTGATGGTCATTGTTGATGTTTCAATCGCGTAGAGTGCTTCAGGAAGAACTACTGTATGGTAGTGACGCAGCTTGGCTTGGATGGAAAGGGATTTCTTATTGTAGATATTCCAGGTGACTGTGTAGGCTTTACGTAATTTTTCGGCACGGGTTTTGTTGGCTATCCTGTCGTTACCAGTGCTTCCGATAATTTCACCTAAGTACTTGAAATGTTTAACTCGTGTGATATTGCCATATTTGGTCCCAAGTGATTCAACACTGGTGTTCTTGGAGTCCATGTATTGTGTTTTCTCATATGATATTTGGAGGGCAGTCTTAATAGCAATCTCATGCAGTTTCTCAAGAGCGGTTCTGGCTTCCTCAGGAGTGCAGGTGATTTTTGCTAGGTCGTCAGCAAAGGCAAGACACTTAATATTGATTTGCTTATCTCTTGTTCCCATATTTATCCCGTGTACTTCTTTCTCCCATGTTCTAATGATCTTATCTAGTACAAGATTGAACAGCAGTGGAGATAATCCATCACCCTGCCTCACGCCTGTTCGTATCTCAAATGATTCGGAGATTTCGCCCATGAATTTCACTTTAGAAGTTGTGTTAGTTAAAGTCTGTTGGATTAACTTCGTTGTTTTGTTGTCAACACCATATTCATGAAGTACATCTAATAGGGTGGCATGGTCAATCGAGTCGTAAGCTTTTTTAAAGTCAACAAAAGTGACCACTGTTCGAATTGATTGGCGATGTTGGAGAATCATCTTGAGGTTCCAGATCTGTTCTGCACACGATCGGTGAGGTCTGAAGCCCGCCTGGTATTATCCAATCTTCCATTCTATCTGTTGTTCTAATCTGGTACGGAGAGCACGAGAGAATACTTTGTAAGCAATTGAGAGGAGAGAGATACCTCGGTAATTGTTCGGATCTGTCTTGTCACTCTTTTTGTGTAGAGGATGAATTAAAGCAGCTGTCCACTCTGCAGGTATGATTTCGCTCTCCCATATATCCGCAATGATGGCTTGTAATCGGTCAATAATGACCTCACCTCCGATCCTGAGCATCTCGGCAGTTACACCATCTTCTCCTGGTGCTTTGTTGTTTTTCAGATTTAATACAATATTCTGTATCTCGTCATGTGTTGGTGGAAGTGAGTCATGGTTTGGGGTGGATATGCTGAATTGCCGTTTTTCGGCAGGAGGTTCACAGTTATGTAATGCCTCAAAGTACTGCTTTAAGATGTCACAGTTGGCTTTTGTATTCGGCTCAAGTGTTCCATCGATGCGACGAAAACAAATACTAGGGGGTTTATAGTCAGTCAGTTCTTCTCTAAAAGTTCTATAGAAATTTCGAGTGTTGTTCCTTTTGAAATCGTAATCGATTTCCGACAATCTATTGAGGTGGTAGGTACGTTTAACTGGATGGTGTTATGCATCAATTGACCAAGCGCCAAAATATACTTTTTTAGTTTATTGCACCATCTGTTAGCTAAAGGTGTAAACGTTACATAGATTATTGTTTGAACTTTAATTCTCAATATGATTTCGCGGGAAATGAATTTTGACCAAACGCCAACCTCTCAATCATTAAATTGAAGTTTTGCATCAAGTGACCAACCACCATTTCTGAGTCTGAATTAAGCATCAAATGACCACACAACAAGCGTGCAGTCGCTTGGTCGTGCGATGCTAAATGTCAATTCCCGCGTAGAAGATTCCCGCACAGGTTTTCTTCCCTGTGGCATACGCCCGGGACCTAAAATCCTCCGATATGGAAAAATCAAAATTGGATGAAATATTGAAAGGTTTCGTTTTGGCCTTGAAAAAAAAAAAACACTGCCATTGTCCCGTATTTCCACAGATGTGGTTTTTTACAAGCCCCAGTTGTGGTTAAGGATTCACAGTGGGAAAGATCATTGTTATGTCTGGTTGGTAGGAGAAGCAGGACGAGGGGCTCAGGAGATTGGATCCTGCACAACGCCAAAGAAGTCATACTCTTGTGGAGGCCAGAATCGTAATATAAAGATTGTTCAACTTCTGAAAACAGTTTTGGAACAACGTCCTAATATTGAAAAGATTACACAATTTTTTTTATTTCCAGGCCATAGCTTCTCCCTAACGACAGCGACTTTGGAGATGTAGAACGTGCTTTCAAATTACAGCACTGCCTACATAAATGTGCCGAAAGAAGACCTGCTTGTTGTGGACAGAATGACCAGACCATATTTTCATAGTACAGTTCATCTGGAGAAGCACACTTTTAAACAGGAAGCAGGCACACAGTGAGAAGGTAAACTGGCTGCATGTGCGAGAAATACAGTTGAAGAAAGATAAACCTTTTAGCATTTTCTTCAAAATGCACTTTGATGCAGAATGTACTGTTGAAGTTGAAGAAATCTACTGTTGGTCGCGGCTTCAGAATGAAAATGGATCAGCTCTACATGGTCTGCTCACTCTGTTATGGCCCAATGCAAAACCAGTTTCAGAAGCAAAAGTGAATGACCTGTGCTCTATCATGCAGCTAATAGAATACACGATGATATAGATGGGTTCAATTGTGGAAATATGGATTTTGAACTCGAAAATTCATAAAATCCTTCATTATATTACACTTGGAGGAACTGTGTGTTTATGATGCCTTAATATTATGATCTAGCAGTGTATTTTTTTGCCAGTTGCTTTACGTCGCACAGACAGAGATACGTCATATGGCGACGATGGGACAGGAAAAGACTAGGAGTGGGAAAGAAGCGGCCATGGCCTTAATTAAGGTACAGCCTCAGAATTTGCCTGGTGTGAAAATGGGAAACCACAGAAAACAATTTTCAGGGCTGCCGACAGTGGGGTTCGAACCTACTATCACCCGAATACTGGAAACTGGCCGCACTTAAGCGACAGCTGCTATCAAGCTTGGTAGCAGTGTAATATCTCTATTACTGTATATTCTAAAATTCATGATTTTTCTATGTCATGTTGTATGCTGTTATGTATAATTCAATCCTGTATTTAAATAAGCAGTACAATCAGTTAACAGGTACCATAGTTTACACTGCACTGAATTTTTTAAAAGTCAAATCTAACACTAACTGACAATTTTATTTGTTGGTCAAGTTATGCAAAACAAACATTAATGTAAGCGCAATAAAGCATCAAGTGATCAAGCGCCATTTTCTCAGATTACGATGATATACTTCAAATATCCCCAAATTGAATTCATTAAGAAGAAAATTTATGTTCTTATCTTCATTTTGGTATATAATACCTCACATTTAAAAGGAAATATGAATTAATACAAAGGATTTTGCGTTTGTGTCAATATCTCAAAATCTACTTTTGGCGCTTGGTCATGTGATGCATAACACCATTCAACTCGTCTAATAGTTTTGGCTGTTCGCTTCTGTATTTCTATGAAGTTACTCCAATTTTCTGGTGTTTGGTGACTATGCCAATTCTTCCAGGCTTGCATGCGGGATTCCAGAGCTCTATCGCAATCGGCAGTCCACCACCTGTGTTTACGTTTTCGTGGAGGTTGGCCAAGTTTCTTCGCTGAGTCTTGAATGGTTGCAAGAAGGGTGTTCCATGTTTCTGTGTTAGTCTGCATTGATTCCATGAATTCCTGTGCATGATCTTTTAAGTATTCTGGATCAGTGCGTGGTATTTTAGGTTTCTGATAACTTTTCCGGTTAGGTCTGAAGCGGACTTTGATTTGTGAAAGATGGTGGTCGGACTCTACGTAACCCTTGCGAACTCGCACATTCATGATTTCAGGAGAGTATTTTCTTGTGATGGCTACGTGATCAATCTGGTATTCACCTATGTAGTTGATTGGTGATTTCCAAGTGGTCATTTTCCACGGAGGTTTCTTAAAGTGTGTGGACATTATTTGGAGGTTAGCCATTCTACATATGTTGATTAGGCGATGTCCATTGGCATTAGTCTTCTTATGTGCTGAAAAGCACCCAATGATGCTTCTGTATTCTCGTTCCCTGCCGATTTGTGCATTGAAGTCCCCAAGGAGAATTTTAACGTGATGCTGAGGTATCTTGGCGAGTGCTCGTTCGAGTTGCAACCAAAACTTCTCAGTTTTGTTTTTGTCAGTTTCACTGTTCACTGGAGCATGTGCATTAACCAGTGTGTAGGCTTTGTTAGCACATTTAACCGTGAGTAGAGAGAGACGTTCCGAAGGTGATGTAAAATTTATCACCGAGTTCTGTATGCTGTTATGTACTAGGAATGCAGTGCCCAAAATATGTAAATTACTATTTGCGAGTTTAGTTGCAGGCCTCCCCTTATATATTCGATATCCACCGGAATCAAAGTGATCGTAATCACGAAATCACGTTTCTTGAACTGCAAGAATAAGAATTCTAAACTTGTCACAGGTATCAGTCACAATCTTGAGTTTGCCTGTTTTAGCCAGAGTCTGTATGTTGAGTGTGCCAATGAACTTTTTATTATTATTATTATTATTATTATTATTATTATTATTATTATTATTATTATTTAGGGAAGTGTTTTTGTTATTATTAATGAAGATTTTTTCAAGTTTTCTTTTTTACTTCATATCTGATTTCATCTTGTTCTTCTGTCGGCATTTTATTAAACCACCAGCGCAGTAAGTCACTACACTAGCGGTTAGCAAACATGCACCGGTCGGTACTACCTATAAACCGGTGTTAAATAAACAATGTTTATTAAACAAATTAAGGAAATCAGTCACAAGGATAGGAAAATTACATCCAACAGTTACTTACCCAGCAAGGCCCAAATAAAACTCCCAGAGGAAATGGATAAAAATTCCTTGTTTCGGCGCTGAACCACACAGATAATAAAAGGAGACACTGGTTTCAATCAAATAAACTTTTAATTAAAGAATGAAAACTTAACATGAAACCAAAAGAACATCGTCCTATCTGAGGGAATAAAAGAATTTTAAGTAGTTCAAAAAAACAATTAGTGAATAATAGAAAATACACGGATGAAACTGAAAAACGTAGTCCTTTTCAGAAAATGATACTGATGGAAATCATTAACTTAAAAACAGAAAATTGTACAAATTAAAGACACTAAATCCATTACCAGAAATAGTACACTTTGATAACATTACCATAAAAACAGAAAATGATTCGAATTAAAACTTAAATTGTTCACAGAAGGTTTAAACGGGGCCCCTTTGTTAGACTTACTAAAATGAAATTAAAACTAACGTATTAAACCTAGGGAAAGCCACTCAATTAACGAGTTTCATTGAACTTTCTTAATAAGAGGAGGCTTCGCAGGAGCATAGAACTCTAGCCCAATAAATAAACTACGAGGGGTCAAATAAGATTAGCGACCGGAAATCACACACAGATAAACAGGGGGAAAAGGAAGAAAACCGTAAGAGATCAAGTGAGGAGCAAAGAAATCTTCCACATAAATCGAAAATTCTTAAGTAAACTCAGGCTCCACAATAAACACGCAAAACCCACAGGCAACAATCACCATCATGCTCCCAAAGGCAAATCGTTACCATAGCAACGAAAACATACGCCCGCAAACCAATCATGGTACAAGGCACAACAAAGGCAAGAAACAAAAAATAAAATCAGGAAACACAAAAGTTTAAAATACCAGAAAAATAGAAGCAAGGTTTTTTTTTTTTAAACCAAGGAAACCAGAATTATATGCTTCTGCGGAACCTCACGCAGTATAAAGGCCACTAAGTGCCCGACACATTTTGAATTTACATGATCAATGAAGTTCATTAACGGGTGAAAATGATAGTTAATTTAAAGAGGATTTCCTTATTTTCGTAGTCTTTACATACCAATAATTTTGATATATTATTAGAATTAACCACACGTCCGTCCGCTTAGTAATTTCCAAAATAATTATTTTCACGAAATTCCACCTTGAAAGAGTTAATTTTCAAGACACGAATCACACGAATTTCCTTGCAGTTTCATAATCACAGGATATAACTTGCCAAATGATGAAACCACTTACTTGGGTGAAGCTGACGCTCAGGCATGATGAGCTAGTTCCTCACATACTTACAGATGCTTGCTGATGAGTTTGGTTTCCCTGGTCAGAATTAGTTGAAAAGTATCATAATAGGACGATGCAGGAAACAAAGTAATTTGGGTTTAAAACCCACATCTCAAGACCCTTAGCCGGGGTCTATACTCCAACATGACGCCAACATCTTAAGAATCCAATTAGCACAACCGCATGCCATGACTTCCCAATCCGTACAGACGGGGGTCAAAATGGCGAGGTTTTCTCCATCAGGAAGTAGCCGCGCTCTGATAGGTAGAAGAGCGCTTGGGGAGGGGAAACCTTTTGTGGGTGTCTAGCGGAAGATTGCAGCACTTATTAGAAGAGAAATGAAACAGTCAGTACAATTCAGAAATGCGATAATCCAAAGACGTTGCCATCAGTCCACAATAAGAAATATAAATAAGTTCGATGAGTATCACCAAAGCACGTAGTAGTACGAGGGAAACCATCCGCTTAGACATATAGAAAGATTAAGATTTTCTACGGCGATATTGCCAGTTCAAAATAGGTTCACAGGGTAGGGTAAATTGCGTTACACCGTAACAGCCCTCTCCCCCCGAAGCCTAGTGTATTCACTGATATAGCTTCCAGTTCAGTTTAGTGGTCAAGAAGTAAGCTAATTTTCAAATCAAGTCCACATTAGATAGAGACCACAAATGACGACTTCATGTATGCATAACAATAACACACCGACCTTGAGTCATATTAATATCACCATCCTCACTTCAGTTCAAGTTTGTGGTGGCAAGAGTTTAGTAAAGAGATCACGCTTCCCTCAACCAGGATTCCATTTACCTAACATTTAAAACAGCTAGGTTTAGCTGAATTTACACTCTTTAGGCAGCGCGCTTCCAGTAAAGCCTGTTACATATTACAATTCACCCGTTTAAAGAATATTAAGATTAAGTACTTTATTACAGGTTAGGAAATAAATATTCTCTAGATTATCAAGAAATGCAGCCTCTTGTTTCATTAACATAATTAAAATTTACCATAACCGCAAAAGAGCAAAGAAGGAAAACAGAGAAAAGATGGGCTAAATTGGTGACTACGTTCCGACGGATACTAAGATCCAACTGTCAACTAAATTTAAAATCTCAACTACAATCGACTGAGTCAGGGCCAGAGCATACCACTTAAGAGTATCGGTTTGCCGACGGAGCAGTACATGAGTAAACCGCACAAACATGAGCAATTCGACAAATACCACCCATACAGAATGAACAACACTTAAAATACGTGCACACGTTCAAGATTTAGAAAATAGAAACTTTGACACCAATTTCAATGAGCAATGTAATAATCAGGTTCAGATTCACCACATAACGGAAGTCCATTACCCGTTAACATCACCACAATATATTAAAAATCCACAACCTCAAGTTAAATAACAGTACCTTACAGAACACTTAACTAGGTAATACATAAAGTTAAGGCATACATCGCATGTACTTACCAAACCAGGTCACGACCAACCACATCACAGTGAACATAAAATAAGCCCCGGTATTTTCAGAGGTACAAAATTCCTAACCATAACACATTACAGGAGCGGACATTCCGAAGGTACACTTAATTTCAAATTATTAGAACAAAACCACCTCAATACTACCGCTCGGTGAGCAATTAATGCATTTTAAAATTTCTCAAGACATTATCACAGACATCAAGTAAAATTTGCACCCATTATTGGTTCAACATTCCCAATCACAACACATTACCTGATTGAATAACAGAACTGAGAGGAAACAGAATTTCAACTCAAGAATATCACTCACCTACGGCAAGTTTAGGAAAATGAAAATATCCTAGGGTTAGAGGAAAAGTCTTCGAGACAAGATAACGTTGGCAGTACGGAAGGAGACTTCTGATTCAATAAGATGGTGAGGTGCGCAAAAGTTTGTCATCAACAACCGAACAAGCGACAACAATACCAAGCCAAGATTAATTTTGGGATGGATAATATTAAATACATAATGGTTGCTTCGATAACACCATAGGAATAACGGAATAGAAAATGGATGAAAGAAATTCAGTAGGGAAAACCAATCCGAAGTCACAAAACCTCAAACTTCATAGAATTCACAACAACATGCTTTCACGCAGGACACCTGATTAAGTAAGAAAAGGCGATGAAATCCACCTCAAACCAAGTGACCATCAGGAAATTAGAGCAATGACCTACGCAACCTAAACTACCGGTTGTCTTTTACAAGACCTCGGAGCTAGCCGGACTAATAATATATGACATCCGCAGATTCATACTGCCGCATTACCGCTAAGCAGGTACCTTTCCATACAACCAGGAAACAAGGTAAAATAAAATATACATGGCAGAAAAGATGGCAGGTCGTTAGCAAATGCTCAACGATAATGAAGAATAAAGGAACACAACATACAGACCCCATAATCTAACAGTTGGGCGACTTCGGTACCGCCCAGGAACTAACAATCCGTCCCATACCAGATTAATAATCCCATAGAACGGCAAGATGACCAAACAACCTTGTCAAAAGACAAACTAGATCCACTGAAGAGAAAAAAAGGTCAAGGAGTGACAGGTGAACATTAACTGAGCTTTAACAAGAAGTACCAAAAGAACACAAGATAACGTCAGATCAATAGGTAATGCAGTGAGACCAAAAGCGAAGAAACCAGGACACACCAAACCAACAAGTTACATGACACAAGTTAAAGTTATTCCATCAGAGCAGTAGACCCACACCGAAGGGTATTTCCAAATCTACGAAGACACAAGGTACTATAATAAGACCAACAACCAGTCCATACCTGACATGTCATAATGAGCCAACAACACAACGCAGAAACCATAAAATAACCATGACTAGCTCCAACATGCATGCGCCAGACCC
Source organism: Anabrus simplex (assembly GCF_040414725.1). Lineage (NCBI taxonomy): Eukaryota > Metazoa > Arthropoda > Insecta > Orthoptera > Tettigoniidae > Anabrus > Anabrus simplex. The sequence continues at coordinate 1,422,116,596 of NC_090265.1, read as the reverse complement.
CGATAGGGAAAAAGGGACACTTAGAACCCTCAACGACATGCTGCGAAACTATCATGCCCACCCTGAAATATAAACCCCAAACAACAAATACTTGGTACCAATATCATCACCCAACACCGATCTGCACCCAATCCTATTAGGTTAAGAGGCTTTTCCATCCTCAGGCTACAGATCACATTAGCTCAACAGCAATCCAACACAGTAGAAATGGTAGGGAGGCCGATGGAATCCACAACTCAAAATGGAATGCAATAAAATACAAATAGGTTATAAATTTTCACAACATAGGAATTCCATTAACACAATGACCATGACAGAGTACCACAAACCATACAAGAAACTACTAGCTACCTAAGAATATCCACACATGAACCAGACCTAACCGCAAGGAGGTTAACAGGACAACCTTTTTCAGAAATCATAAGTTTACTAAAGCAAGACCAAAATGTATGAGCCAGAAACTTGAGGAAAGCCACACACTAAGTGACCACACTACAACAATGGAACAGGTTAAATTAATAAGAGAGCACGGTACCCGTTAGAAATAGAAGACTACCAGCAACCAATAACCAGGACAGATGAACTAGTAAAGACCTTAATAGGTCCAGACACATGGTCAACAAGGCATCCACACCGTTACGGCCTGACAGAATTCAACAACAACGAACGCCTACACAATAACCTCATACAAACAGAATCCTTGGTGAAATAACTCGAGTGACCCCTGACCAACTCACCAGCCCACACCAACAGCGAGACAGGGTAAGAATAGTACATATTCATGCCATAGGCGAACACCAGTCCCACAATCAGCATAGGCCAGCAATCGCCCAGCAGGCACACGAACACATCACCAACGACAGCCCCCAGAACTCCAGAAAAAATCATACAGGAGATATAATTTCAAAATCAAGTTAAGATGACACTACTAGAAAGCATGACCGAACCCCAAGTAGCCCAGAAAGGTTACCAAACAATTTTCAACAGTAGATCTCAATAAATTTTCAAAGGAAGCAAGGCGAGCATAAGAACGATATCAATTAGGCCAAAGGTAGTTTCCAACAGCACATTATCACATACATCGCAGGTAAAAGGTTCACAAGTTAACCGTATACAACCGTAACCAATGCTTTCCCCATAACACATAATATTAAGGACGAGGTGGGTGAATGACTCAAACCTCTGCCCAGCAGTTCGCCAATCCATACCAACCGCGAGACAGGGTAAAAATGAAATACTTCATTCATGCAATTTTGCAAACCCCAACCTCACAGCTAGCACAGATCAGCAAACACGCAACAAAAGCAGAGCCATCACATCAACAGGCCATAAATAATCAAAACAGATGCTACACAGGTTAATACAGGCATTACAGGCTTGCCAAGCTATCACACCAGTAAATGACGTAACTGGCTACAAGACACTGCATGAAAACGTAAAACAATAATGGTTAAATAAGGTTGCCAGGCCAAGGTTACTGATACACAATAGAGCGTATTAAATCCAAAACCAGCATAAATAATTCACCACCGGTTAGGTTTCACTTAATTTAGAAAAATCAGAGCTAGCATGAAAACCGTACGAGCAAGCCCAAGGTCGATTTTATACATAAATATGCACAAAGGGCACGGAAAACACGACCGCCAGGGAAATCACACTACACCAGAAACAATTAAAATACGTGGCACCAGGTAATAACGATGCTAGGAGAAGATAATTTCCGATATATGATGGCACAATACCAGTGGCACAAATGAATGACACACGATGCTTAGGCCTAAATTTAGGTTAAGTAAAATTTCCGTTCACACGACAGTACTAGTACAGCAGAACACACTAAGAAACAGTAGTTTCTCATATAAAATGTTGGTACACACCTTGACAAATACACAGGCCAGGAAACAACACTAATTATAATCACCACACTAAATCTGGGAATCAAAACACAATGCTAGGACAAATAATATAATAAAGCGTTCCCAGATCACGAACTATCACATCACACTTTAAACCAAAAACCAACTGCACTTCACACGGAGAATAAAATCACACGAGCTTACCAAGTAGAAATTACAATTAATGCACACCGAAGTAGTATAGAGAACACACACGTTGTTTTTAAAATATCAAAACAGATATGTCACACGAATCACGGAGAGCACACTGCAAACCGTAGCATGCTCAAAGCCCAAGCTCAATCGATTTGTGTCCAAATATAAATACTAGCAACAGTTTCAAGGTTTACAATAATACACCAAATTCCAAATTAAATCAATAATGCCGTACTCACCAATTTATGAAGAAACAAGAGAGGAAAAGATACAGGTCACCTGAGAAGCAGGAAACGAGGAAGCAGCTACACCGGAACCAAACAGCTGGTAGAGGAGAGCTACCAACTGTACACATGACCCGAAACACCAAAACACCACGAAGGCGAAAGATACAGAACTCCATGAAGATAATCACATGAAACAAAAGGTAATACCTTTAAACAAGATGAATGCATTTCTTTTCACAATTATGCATATAATTACCATACACAGTCATCCTTCATAATCCAGCGCTTCAACGCCATCACAAGTACAATTAACCAGGGGAAAAAAAAGGGGAAAGGAGGACAATGGTTAGCAGCGCCCTCAAGAAAAAAAAAGACAACCAGAGCTTTCTGCTACCACTTTACTAAACCACCAGCGCAGTAAGTCACTACACTAGCGGTTAGCAAACATGCACCGGTCGGTACTACCTATAAACCGGTGTTAAATAAACAATGTTTATTAAACAAATTAAGGAAATCAGTCACAAGGATAGGAAAATTACATCCAACAGTTACTTACCCAGCAAGGCCCAAATAAAACTCCCAGAGGAAATGGATAAAAATTCCTTGTTTCGGCGCTGAACCACACAGATAATAAAAGGAGACACTGGTTTCAATCAAATAAACTTTTAATTAAAGAATGAAAACTTAACATGAAACCAAAAGAACATCGTCCTATCTGAGGGAATAAAAGAATTTTAAGTAGTTCAAAAAAACAATTAGTGAATAATAGAAAATACACGGATGAAACTGAAAAACGTAGTCCTTTTCAGAAAATGATACTGATGGAAATCATTAACTTAAAAACAGAAAATTGTACAAATTAAAGACACTAAATCCATTACCAGAAATAGTACACTTTGATAACATTACCATAAAAACAGAAAATGATTCGAATTAAAACTTAAATTGTTCACAGAAGGTTTAAACGGGGCCCCTTTGTTAGACTTACTAAAATGAAATTAAAACTAACGTATTAAACCTAGGGAAAGCCACTCAATTAACGAGTTTCATTGAACTTTCTTAATAAGAGGAGGCTTCGCAGGAGCATAGAACTCTAGCCCAATAAATAAACTACGAGGGGTCAAATAAGATTAGCGACCGGAAATCACACACAGATAAACAGGGGGAAAAGGAAGAAAACCGTAAGAGATCAAGTGAGGAGCAAAGAAATCTTCCACATAAATCGAAAATTCTTAAGTAAACTCAGGCTCCACAATAAACACGCAAAACCCACAGGCAACAATCACCATCATGCTCCCAAAGGCAAATCGTTACCATAGCAACGAAAACATACGCCCGCAAACCAATCATGGTACAAGGCACAACAAAGGCAAGAAACAAAAAATAAAATCAGGAAACACAAAAGTTTAAAATACCAGAAAAATAGAAGCAAGGTTTTTTTTTTAAACCAAGGAAACCAGAATTATATGCTTCTGCGGAACCTCACGCAGTATAAAGGGCACTAAGTGCCCGACACATTTTGAATTTACATGATCAATGAAGTTCATTAACGGGTGAAAATGATAGTTAATTTAAAAAGGATTTCCTTATTTTCGTAGTCTTTACATACCAATAATTTTGATATATTATTAGAATTAACCACACGTCCGTCCGCTTAGTAATTTCCAAAATAATTATTTTCACGAAATTCCACCTTGAAAGAGTTAATTTTCAAGACACGAATCACACGAATTTCCTTGCAGTTTCATAATCACAGGATATAACTTGCCAAATGATGAAACCACTTACTTGGGTGAAGCTGACGCTCAGGCATGATGAGCTAGTTCCTCACATACTTACAGATGCTTGCTGATGAGTTTGGTTTCCCTGGTCAGAATTAGTTGAAAAGTATCATAATAGGACGATGCAGGAAACAAAGTAATTTGGGTTTAAAACCCACATCTCAAGACCCTTAGCCGGGGTCTATACTCCAACATGACGCCAACATCTTAAGAATCCAATTAGCACAACCGCATGCCATGACTTCCCAATCCGTACAGACGGGGGTCAAAATGGCGAGGTTTTCTCCATCAGGAAGTAGCCGCGCTCTGATAGGTAGAAGAGCGCTTGGGGAGGGGAAACCTTTTGTGGGTGTCTAGCGGAAGATTGCAGCACTTATTAGAAGAGAAATGAAACAGTCCGTACAATTCAGAAATGCGATAATCCAAAGACGTTGCCATTAGTCCACAATAAGAAATATAAATAAGTTCGATGAGTATCACCAAAGCACGTAGTAGTACGAGGGAAACCATCCGCTTAGACATATAGAAAGATTAAGATTTTCTACGGCGATATTGCCAGTTCAAAATAGGTTCACAGGGTAGGGTAAATTGCGTTTATGGCTATTTCAGATTCAATTATTAAATTGTTGGCTATATTGAGAGTATTGAGGTTGGGCCAATTGTGTTTGAGGTCCCTTGAAAGAATTAAGTTTTCATCGTCACTCAGAGTTGTTTTAGATGAATTGACAATAGGAGGATGGAATTGTTCCATGGTTATGGAAGGTGTGTTTATGTTCTTGATATGATATTTATGTGAAGAAGAATTGTTCTTTAGAATGTTGAGTTTTTTCTCAAGGGTTTGTTGCTTAATTGATAATTCATGAAATAATTTATTATCAACTTGAGTTAGGAAGAGGTTCCATTGTGCACTTGGGAGAAGATTAGCAATTTCTATGTGTGTTTCATATAATCTGTTATTTAAAAATGATTTTTTCTTGTATAAGAAACGGATTTCGTTTTTCAACCGAATTTTGTTGGTTATTTTTTGGGTTTTTAACGACATTTCTGAAAAACCCAATATCTTGTTTGACTTCCTAATTCATCTTCTCCAAAATTCTAAATTTCTAAACCCGAATTCAATTTTCCATGCCTTACACAGGTTTCTACCCATGTTTTCTACCTCCAATAACCCACCCTCCTAACCCACCCTAAACTACCCCTCCTTTATTTCCCTATCCTGTCCTTTCCCATCCTGTTTTAACTTCCAATCCTTTTAATCTTCTCTTATCTACTAATCCTCCTCCTTTATTAACTTACACTATCTTTTCTTTTCGCCTCTCCTCTCGGAAAAAAAAAAAGGAAAAAACACCCTACTTTCCGAATTGAACTGTATACTAGTACACTATAGTGCCACCTGCATTTTGGGTCTTTGCAACATTCAAATTTAAACTCTTGCCTTGCGCTGCCTTGGACTACCTCAATTACGACCTGCATTCTTATCTTTAAGAAGTAGCGCACTGTGCATATGCATTTTTCATTTGTTTCTGGTATTGCGCTTTTTACCATTTTTCTCTTCACAATTTTTTTTTTTTTTTACGTCAACTGTTCTAACGAATTTACAAGATCCTAGTAACATACTTCAATTATATTAAATTGTATTATTTATATATATACATTTTTGCAACCGAAACAATTACAGGCTGGATCATTAAGCTATTCACCGAGTTCCATCGGCATTTGAAAGCACAGTGCCGGACGTTGAGTATGTTGCGCTGATTTTCAGGAGCTAGCATTTTGCTTCAATGTAGCGACTCGTCTTCGGCTTCTACATAATTTTGGGACTTCATATTTATTAAATTGTGTTGTGAATTCGCGCCTGATAGTATATGCAGGCTGGCTCACTTAACTGTTCACCTCTTCTCGTAAACATTTTGAGACACAGTGCCGAACTTTGCGTGTGTTGTGCTACTATTCAAAAGATTGCGCCTTACTTCATATAAGTGACTGACCTTCTACTTCTTCTAGATTTTACGATTTAAAATCGAGCAGTGCTAATCCCCATTATCTTATATTGCTTCTTCAACTGTTTTTGTGAAAGACTCATCCTCTAATTTCTTATTTACCTATGCATTGTTGTTGCATTTTTATTCAGCTGATGATGACCCAGATAGGGGTCGAAACCAGTACCGCTTCCACTTATAATTAAATAAGAAATTCATTGTTATTGCATTTTTATTCAGCTGATGATGACCCAGATAGGGGTCGACACCAGTACTGCTTCCACTTATAATTAAATAAGAATGTAACACTACATTTCTTATTTACTTGTATTGAATAGGTTGAACTACGTGATTTGTTATTTCAAGTTAATTCAGGAATTTTATCTCCCTTTTTAACCAAGTTTGGTTAACCATTTTCTGTGTTGCTGGTTGAAATTCTGAGTGTAATTTTTTCTTTTGAATCCCTTTTAGAAATTCAGGTATTAAGTCGTTTTTTAGACATTCTTTAAGAAATGCTATGTTTTTGCTTACTGTTGCTTTTCACCTTTAGTTTTAGATAGGGGGCCGATGACCTTCGATGTTAGGCCCCTTAAAACAACAAGCATCAAGTTTTAGATAGGTATTCGCGATGTTTCCTGCCTGGTTAGTGTTCGTATTACAAACTGTCCACTTCATTGCCGTATCGATAATGTAATCTAATCAATATGAGAAAATATTTCCACCTAATCGTTACCCTTCTTTTATTTAGCCTTTGACTACTTATAAAAACATTAAGAATAACAGGACATGTTTCGATCGCTTTGCGACCATCATCAGCGCATACACAAAAGCTTAGACAAAACAGCATTAAACAATCACATAGGTAAATCTTTGTTGACTTTAAAAAAGTAATGTTAGTAAAGGACATATGGGTTGGGGGGGGGGGGAGAGGTAGTGTGCGGGGGGGGGGGGTATTTTACAAGGACGTTAAACTTAAAAATGAATTAAAAATACTATCTACTGTATGAGCTAAAATGTCTTTGGTATCATTTTGGTCCCGAAGGCTTGATAAAAACACTTGTTTAAAAAACTAAACATTTTTGGTGTTGTGATCCTGAAGAAATGTTTTTTGATGAAGTGTGCTTCTTCTTTACTTGACTTCTAGTTTTCCTTCTCATCACTTTGTACTGTACTATAAAGGCTGATCCTCTTGTTTATCCTTTTCTAAGTGGAAAGGGTGTATCCGCTGCTGGTTGAATTAAAAATTGTATTCGTAAACATATCAGGTTGGATAGCTTGTTGAACGATCTGTAACCGGCAGAAAGAAATATGCATCTATTAGTTAAAATCGCCTGGGGAAGTGTTGTCTAAGGAAATTGTTTAGAATAATGGAAATTGATTGAGAAGTTTTGAACTTACCCCTGTCCTGAACACCTTAGATCCTAATATACAATTTACTATTGAAGAAGAGAAAAATGGTTCGATCAACTTTTTTAGACGTTACAACAACTAGAAAGGGAACCAATTTTACTTTGGAATACATAGGAAGCCTACCTTTTCTCCAACCACGATTCATAACAACTCTCTACATCCCAACTCACAGAAAATAATCTGCGTATTATAGCTTTATTAATAGGGCATTCGAAATTCCGTTAACCAACAAAGAGAGGAATAAAGAACTTGCTTTCATCCGACAACAGGCCTTCTTTAATGGCTTTAGTCTTAAAACTATTAACGGGTTAATTACTAAACGGAAATGTAAACAACAAACAAATTTAATAAAACAGTCAGAGCAAACAAAATAGTACGTGAGGTTCACCTATAACAATCCTGACATTTATGTAATTACCAATTTATTTAAGAAATACGACATCAAGGTAGAGTTTTCAACAAACAATAACACTAAGCACAGGTTTTTCAACCACAACATGGTTAATAGGAACACAGAAGAATGTTTCCAGGGTTCAGGAATTTATAAGTTGATTTGCAACCAGTGCAAGGCCACATACGTCGTGCAGTATGGACGGAACTTTGCAATAAGGTCAATGCAGAAAAACGTAGAAGGTTTTCTGCAATGGGAGTACATATGAAAGAGACAGGTCATAAATTTACAGATATCAAACAAGGCCTGGTAATTATTAACAGACTAAATAAAGGGAGACTGATGAATAGTTTAGAAAATAAGGACAAGAACTTCAATGAGACAAATGAACAAATAAATCCCTTATACAAACGTATACTGAGATACATGGAGTTATTAGGTAGGAATCAAACACGCCCAGCAGTTGTAACAAGCAAGCACAAAGCCACTATGTCACAGACAGAAGCCACCTCCTCGTGTGAAAAACAAATGACGACACGTCCTCACTTCCCCTCCCCCCTCCTAATCAAGCTATCAAGCTAGCATACTGACCACATCACACCGCTATTACATAAGGTCGAAGACAGCAGAATTGGATCCACACCCATAATTGCGGGAAGTAAAGGAAGTGATATGGACAGGGGTAAATTCAAAATTTCTCAATCAATTTCCTTTATTCTAAACAATTTCCTTAGACAACACTTCCCCAGGCGATTTCAACTAATAGACGCATATTTTTTTCTGCCGGTTACAGATCGTATAACAAGCTATCCAACCTGATATGTATATGAATACAATTGAGTCGTATGCGCGAACAAACGTCTATGTTACATTTTTGTGGCATTTGAGATATTCACGGAACAAACATCTATGATGTGCCCTGGATCTGTATTTGCAGGTAGTTCGAGCATATCTCAACAGAAATTGTGACGAGAAATGCACTTGAAAAATAATGGAACAAAAGTCTATGTTACATCGTTTCCCGCGCGAGCGCTCGACATTATCACAAATTGAATGCAATGTAATGAACACATTCTAGTACGGAGATTGTTTTGGTGTGTTCAGTCTTATATTACTGAGTTTATTTAGTTTATCATCGACACCATAGTCATGCAATCAGACGATAGTAGTGATCGTAATGTACTGTTATCCCCAAGCAGTGTACACAAATTGACGAAAAACAGATGCAGGATAAGGAAAAGTGACCCCAGTGAGTGGAAAGATGTGAAACGTAAACAATTAAGGGACAGTGGGAAAGCTTACATCAGTAAAAGAGGTAAGCATGTAGAAGAACATAAGAAACCAACAGATAATTTCGATTGTAAATGTAGGAGGTCTGGGTGTAAAGAATTGAGTTGTGAATTAAAACTGTCCTATTTCCTGGACTTTTATAAATTATCTTATGATGAACAGACTCTTTATTTAATGAAATGTATTGACTTAGAGGAACCTAACAGACGAAGGAAAGAATTAACAGATGCAACTTCTCAAAAAAAAAAAAAAAAAAAAGCTACATTTCGTTACAGATTAGGCTCTCTGCAAGTTTGTAAAACTACCCTTATGCACCATTTTCAATTTCGCATGGACGTATCCAAACTCTCCAGAGAAATATGAAAGACGGGGTCAGTGTTCCTAAAGACTAGAGGGGCTAGCATTTCAGTCGTCCTCACTGTATTACAGATGAAATCAAAAACAAAGTTACAGAACATATAAACAGCTTCCCTAGGCAGCCCAGTCATTATTCTCGACACAAAACTGAGAAAGAGTACCTGTCACCTGATTTAACCTTAGATAAAATGTACAGAGCCTTTAAATCAAAGCACCCTGATGTTGAAGTTAGCCTTACGTACTATCAATCAACCTTTTATGAAATGAATCTGAAAATTGGCTCTCCACGAAGTGACACTTGTAAATACTGTGACTTATTGTTTAACAAACTTCAAGCTGCTCAAACGGAAGAAGAGCGGAAAAAATACAGACTGATAGTATGCTGCACCATTACAAAGTCGATCAAGCGTATAAAGCCATGCACAACGATGGTGAAATTGCCGAAAGGAATGAAAATGTAACTGTGCTTTGTGTCTATCTGCAACAAGTTCTGTTCTGCCCTACACTCACCCATTCATCCATGTACTACCAACACCAGCTTTCCCCCTGTGGGTGTGGGCGGTAGAATAACACCCACGGTATCCCCTGCCTGTCGTAAGAGGCGACTAAAAGGGGCCCCAGGGGCTCTGAACTTTGGAGCGTGGGTTGGCAACCACGGGGCCCTTAGCTGCGTCCTGGCATTGCTTCCACTTACTTGTGCCAGGCTCCTCACTTTCATCTATCCTATCCGACCTCCCTTGGTCAACTCTTGTTCTTTTCCAACCCCGACGCTATTAGGTTTGCGAGGGCTAGGGAGTCTTTCATTTTCATGCCCTTCGTGGCCCTTGTCTTCCGTTGGCCGATATCTTCATTTTTCGAAGTGTTGGATCCCTTCCCTTTTTCCCCTCTGATTAGTGTTATATAGAGGATGGTTGCCTAGTTGTACTTCCTCTTAAAACAATAATCACCACCACCACCAACACCAGCTTTATTCCTACAATTTTGCTATACATGACATGGGACGAAATAAAGTAACTTTCTATCTCTGGAATGAAACAATTGGGAAGAGGGGATCGACAGAAATAGCATCATGTTTACTAAAACACATCACTGACAACTTGTAACCAAGCAGTTTGCAGAGCAGAAAACTTACTGTGTGGTCCGATCGATGCGTAGGACAAAATAATAACTGGCTACATCTTGTACTATTTAAGAAATTTGTTACTTCAGGACTTTTTGATGAAGTTCATCAAAAATTTCTCTGTTCGGGACACAGCTTCCTACCATGTGACAGAGACTTCGCATTAATTGAAAAACAGAAAAAGGTTTCTACAGTCCACGTTCCTTCTGAATGGAAGTATGTGATAGGAGAATCTTTTATTTCAAGAAACTATGAAATAGTAGAGATGGACAGAAATGACTTCAAAAGTTTTGAACCATTGACCAGGGGTATCGTGAAGAATATGGAACTAAAAATCACGGAGGCTATGTGGATAAAATTTACTAAAGATGAGCCTAGTGGTGTATACGTTAGAAAATCGCACTAGTGGTGTATACGTTAGAAAATCGCACAACACAATAATATAATTCCAATATTATTCAGTTGTGACACCAAGAAATGTCATCATTGGTGAGACATTTTCAATTTTTGACCTTCTTCCTTTGTATCCAGATGATCTGCCGATTACGAAGGAGAAAAAGAAGGATCTTCAGGATATGGTGAAATACTTGAAGGAGGAGTATCATAGTTTCTATGTAAACCTAAAAGCAGAATAACATCAGAATATAAACTACGAGTGAGTTGAAAAAATAATATAACTTACAGTGTTGCTATTATTGATTTTTTTTCTGTGTATACCAGTTTGAATATATGTTTTATACATTTTCAAATTTATAAAGAAGTGCAAATTATTGTGGTGAAGTACCAGAATGAAGAGCACAGTATTTACTTTCTAAGAAAATATTAACCACTGCAAAGAAACGTGTTCAGTTATGTTTTATATTTAATGGAATAGTATTTGTACGCATCAGATCATTATAATTAGGCTAAAACTTTAAAATAACACTATTCTCCTCTGTATGCGTCCATTATTTGCGAATGAGTGAGCGCGTGCACTTCGAAGCTGTTGGTTTACGGAACAAAAGTCTATGTTACATTCTGTCGCGTAGGCATGTCCCGCGGTCAACAGTCATCTTTATTGCCGTTTTTCTCAAAATGTAGGGAAGGTAACATAGACGTTTGTTCACGCATACGACTCAATTTTTAATTCAACCAACAGCGGATACACCCTTTCCATTTAGAAAAGGATAAACAAGAGGATCAGCCTTTAAAGTACAGTACAAAGTGACGAGGAAGAAAACTAAAAGTCAAGCAAAGAAGAAGCACTCTTCAGCAAAAAACATTTCTTCAGGATCACAACACCAAAAATGTTTAGTTTTTTAAACAAGTGTTTTTATCAAGCCTTCGGGACCAAAATGATACCAAAGACATTTTAGCTCATACAGTAGATAGTATTTTTCATTTTAAGTTTAACGTCCTTGTAACACCCCCCCCCTCCAACCCATATGTCCTTTACTAACATTACTCTTTCAAAGTCAACAAAGATTTACCTATGTGATTGTTTAATGCTGTTTTGTCTAAGCTTTTGTGTATGCAGCTGATGATGGTCGCAAAGCGATCGAAACATGTCCTGTTATTTTTATAAGTAGCCAAAGGCTAAATAAAAGAAGGGTATCGATTAGGTGGAAATATTTTCTTATATTGATTAGATTACATTATCGATACAGCAATGAAGTGGATAGTTTGTAAGAGAATGGGAGTTCCGCCAATTGGGGTGAAACTGCTGGAAGCCAGGCTTAACAAATGTATGTTTAGCATAAACTCTTAGGTTAGTCAGTTTTGCTTACCAGAAAAATACATATCACAGCTTACTAGCATACCAAGTTAACAGTTTGGTTACTTCAACACCAAAGCCATATATATGAATAGAGAATCACTTGTTGAGTGTTTTTAAATCACTCTGGTAGTCAGAATTGATGAACAGTGCAGAAATAATATTACGTAGCATATTACAAAGTGTCATTACACCCCAAGAAAAATGTACTTACCTATCCCAGAAGTGAATACACCGAGAACTAGCTCAACACACACAGTCTATTAAAATAAGGACCACACATCTTACCAGAATAAAAAGCCACACAATAGCATCATTTTGACTGAATCAAAGAGAAGATCCTAGCGTGGATCTGTGTAGAAATCAGTCGCATAATCCATGTGTGTGGCTTGCCTTTATTGACTGTCAGATGAGGCTATCTCTTGTCCAAGTGCTGGCTCTCAAATCCCAAGTGCAGAGAGGCCAAACGTGCCGCCTTGCCGAAAGATGATATGCGCAATGGCCTCAAGTTTAGCACTCCATGCAACTAGTCCCAAATAAATGATTTCAACTGATAATATTCATTGTTGCTGGTGGATGATATTAAATATTAATAAATGACCACCCTCAGCACAATAATACTTGCAAAGCAGATTTAACAAGTCCCGTTCATGTTATAGGGAAATAAATTGTATGGCTTTATAATGCCACAAAGTAGACAATATATATTAAATTGGTGTGCGTATGAAGATTAAATTAAGCTTTATTCAGTAAATTGTTTTTTTCAATTTACTCCTTTGTACCCAAACTATCACAACCCACCCTACCTAGTTTTTTTTTTTTTTTTTTTTTTGGCAGGTATTAGTAATCAATTTATCTAATACTGCACAGAACAACGCTTGATTCAAATAATTGAATGAAATCAGTTATGTCATCTACCATCAGAGGTAATATGCTTGTTCCTAGAAAACAAGGCTCTGTAGCAGGCAGCATGGTAGTTTACTCTAAGATACCTTCAGTGAGCGGTTGCACATATATTTGATTTCTTTTTTTCTTCTTAAAGCTGAACAAATCCAAATTAAGAAGTCAGTTTACAGATGAACTTTCGATAAGTTTTATACGAGATGCATCAAGCCGAAATATTTCACCAGATTTAGAACATAGACCAGAAGTTATGCCAGACTTCCTACTTGCCAGAGTAAATTTTTAAAATTGTATGCCCTCGTCTGTCTCATTGTTCATATATTATTTTTGTATATCATTCAGTCGTTTTGTATCACACTGACACAGATATGTTTTATGGCAATGATGGGATGGGAAAGGGCTAGGACTGGGAAGGAAGTGACCAAGTGACCATAGCCTTAATTAATGTGAATACCAGGTGTGAAAATGATAAAACCACAGAGAACCATATTGTTGTTGACAGTGGGTTTCAAACATACTATCTCCCAAATGCTATGTGACCCAAACTGTATGGCCATCTTTCTTGGTGATTCTAAGTTACATTTATATTACATCAGTTTCAATAAAATATATGGGCCTATATTCCACGTTGAAATTTCTTGTTTCGATCAGTGGTCCACTATTAGGTCATATGGCCCGCACACCAGTTTGAGCTTACACCTCTGCACTAGGCTTTATATTATTTGATTAGTATGTAGTGGTGAAGCAATAATAAGGGGAGGGGACCTAAACAGGGATATCAAATTTCTTCCTTATCATTACGCATATTGAATTTCATAATTAGATCCGTATTGGGTACTTGAGAGTATACTTTTGGGAAATGTATTAACCAGGGGTTGTTGATGACCAGATCATGTGTTTCTGCACAATCAAGAATTTTCTGACCGTCACTGTTCTTCTCTCCATATCTTTATCAGTATGGACATCTGATGTGTTAAGACCACTGGTAACAATAAAGTATATTTCTTCTTGAGCCACTTAGGCAGTTTTTCTTCAAGAACTGCCAGGAAGGCATCTTTGGTCGTTGCAGGTAGACCTGTTTGCAGGGCATAGGTGCTGAAGAAAGAAGTTGTGTTTTCTGCCATCTATGACATAGACAATCTTCGTCTAGTGGTCATTATACTACTGGACTTTGGAGACAGAGCCATTGCACTTTGCAGATACACTTCCAGTGCTGTTTTTTGTTCTGTGAGTATCATTGTATATTAATTTATACCTGGATCCGAGGTCTCACGATTTCTTCCCACTCGTATCATTTTCCCCACACTGCACAGCTATCAGTGGATCTTCTCTCAAGTGTCTTGTATCATTGTATTGTCTAGATGTGGTGCTACGGTAGTGGACTTATTGTTTGTGATATGGCAGGATTGAATGTAATTGCTAACTATCGTTGTTTTGGAATTGTACAGGAGTAGGTTAGGGAACAATGAATGTGACACAAGTTGCTGACTGCATAAGGACATGTGATGAGTGTGCTGTAACGAGGAGTCGGTGACTCCTGCAGCAAAAATGATCTTGTATCTGATATATCTAGTAGGTTAGGGTAGTTAATGAGTATTTAGTTCAAGTAGCCAATTAGTATGTAGAGCTCCAGTTTGGTATTATTAGTAGATTATTATTATTATTATTATTATTATTATTATTATTATTATTATTATTATTATTATTATTATTATTATTATTATTATTATTATTGTTATTATTATTGTTGTTGTTGTTGTTGTTGTTGTTGTTTTAGATTTGGACAGGTGCAGTTTTCTCACGATTTATGTACAGTAAAGGATAGTAAGGAGTAGTTGGTAAGAGAGAGCAGGACATTCCCAGAAGAGGAGGCGTAGGACGGGCCTACCACTTAGAAATAAAAGATATATATGCGGAACGAGGAGGAGAGAGACAGGGTACAGTAGGAGAGTGGTTACACCCTCACAAGGTCGACCACTAATGGAATGGTGAGAAAGCTGCACTGTCATCTGGTAGGGATGGTTGGGGGTGTCTTTCGGGCCCCACGGATAGGGCCGGTTGTGTCGTCATGGGAGGGCGGTCTTTTTCTCATCAGGGATGATGACATGGCCGGACAACAGTAGTTTATTTATTTTATTTATTTTTCATCCAGCGGGGTCGATGGGCATGGCATGTAGGGACTGAGGATGACTTCTGTGGTGATCCTCCCTAGGGAGTGTCACGTTTCTGGAGTATCTGATGGACCTCATGGCATGCCCTAAGAGTCTCATGTTGTTTTATTTTTCTTTGTTCCTTTTTCCTGGTTTTGTAAGTTGTTTTTTATTGTGAACATATATTTGGGGCTGAACGCCTGTTATGTTCAAGAATAAATACAATACAATAGATGTGGTGCTAGAAGGAACGTGTAAAGCTGGCTTGTTTTTCTATGAGATAGGAATCTTCCCACATTTCTTCCATTAGTCAAGCCTTGGCAATGTGTCCCTTACCGGGGATGCCATTCCTCCACATAGAATGTTGTCAAGAATTTTAGAACTACTGTCTGCAAAGTTTTAGGTCACTTCTAACTGGGATCTTTTCTTTGTGGACTGCACTGCAATACAGGCCCTATTCAGAAAATGTATTTCACCCTCTCCACTTCACTTGCCATACTAGAGTTCATCTTCTCCTCCAAGTAAACTGTAAGATGTTTGCCCTCATAACCCTGAGCCCTCAGACTTTGTGTATTTAAGATCTGTAGAGGGAGGGTGTCCCAGCATTGTAAGCTGCTGGGAATCGAGCTGACTTTTGATCAACAGATTCTGTTGGACAATATTCAAAACCAGCTGTCTTATCCGTGAGGCTTCCTATCCGCCACTTGGGAATGCATGCCCTACAGGTTACAGATTCATTGGATATTCACTCCTATCTTACTAGTTTATAAATACACAGTATAAATTGCATGCTCTCTCCTACAGTATAACTGACCTAACTGATACATGCAGTACAATAGACCTCACTATAACATTGGCTATGTACTGGTCTACACACTCTGATAAATGAAAGATATCCCTGTTCCCTAAATGAAATAACAACTGTCAAGCTTGCGGTGGAAATGGAGAAATAATGAATGAATTAATGATTTTTAGAGGCAATATGAGTAGAAGAAAAAAAACCCTGGTTTTTTCTTTCAGTTAGATTGATGAAGGCTCAAAATGCCGAAAGTTCCTTCTGTGGTCCTATTCTAGAATGTGTGTACCATGTCTGAGAATTGGTTGTACTTCTTTACCAGCTCTTTTATTTCCATCTTTCCATGATGATGTAACTGGATTCTGTTGTTTATCTTTTTTTAATTTATTTCTTGGTCTTTTTCCAGCATGACTGTCAAGAATTCTTAGCTCTGCTTCTTGATAATTTGCATGAAGAGCTGAATGCATCCAGCTGCAAGAGCATTCTCTCAGATGGTTCTACTGATCCTGCTACACCTCATAGTACAGGAGATATTCTGGATGAGAAGGAAATGCCTCAGAAACTCCTTTTAGACCATGATTTGACAAGCCAGGTTTGTGTTGCAGTGTTTCAGTTTATTTTCTTTGCTGTTGAGTCCTTCCATAATAAATTCTACTCTCGTAGTGCCATTATTAATTCAGTTACTGTTTCTGTATTTGTTCAGACTTAAAATATGAAATTTGTTTTCAGTGGAACAAGTTTTAATTGGTTGCTATACCTAATTTATTCACCCTCAATCTAAATTAAATGCTAATTTTTCTGAGTTAGTACTATATAGATTTTTTACAAAAACTGTCCTAAAGGTTCAAGCAATGTGAAGGTTAGCAAATAAGATAATTTTCAGTTTTAATTCATTACAAGAAAATAGATGACTTGGGATTTCCAGTCAGTCTTCATGATATAAAGTTCCAAATTATTTTTTGTAGTTGATATAATTAGATAATAGACAACTCATTACATAGTAATGAAACAAGTAAAATTCATAAAGGCAATTGGTTACATAATTGATTAGTTGGGAAAATATATAACAATAAAATAATGAGCACCTACAGGACACCCTGTGATATAAGAGAATATCCTGTGCACTACAATCTTATACTAAGGTTACATTTCTAGTAATGCATTCTTAAGTAACAAAGGATTGATTTTTCCATTATTAACATCACAGTTTCCCTTCATCCTAGAGTACAGTTTGAAATGAAGGTTAGACGACTAAAAATAGCAAAGCCATTGAGGCTGAGCAAATCTACAACGTATAAAGTTTAACTTAGGGAATCATGAAAATCACCTCTGTTGAAACCTGCAAGGAAAGTAATAATTCTAAGGCTTTTGTTTAAATATACATGTAGATTTCTGTGGTTCATGGTGTGGGTTACTGTAGTCACGTCCTAGTTTGTGAACCATGGGCAACGGCTGAGTGGCCTAGTAAGTGGTCCTGAGAGTCGGGATACCAGTTGGTATGGAATGGGAGTGGGCATCTCGGACATATTCTGAGTCCTGGCCCTCCTTGTGCTCAGGCGACTAGGACTATACAATCCACCGGTGGTCCATAACCCATTAGAGGAGAGATCCTCACTTGGACTATGTGCAAGTAGGGCAGCATCCTGCTTCATGAATCGACCGAGCTCAGAACATTTTAAGCAAGCCTCGGACCTATGGGAGTAACAGAGTCCCACTCCCATTTGACAGGCGAGGGACTCCTTGGAAACAACTTGGCGAACAAAATGGAATTTGATGGGGAGCTATCAGTATTAATGGGGCTTATGGAAGAAAGAAAGTAGAACTAGCTGAGTTAGCAAGGAGGATGCGTTTGGATGTGCTAGGAGTAAGTGATATTCAGGTATGGGGAGATAACGAGGAAGAGATAGGAGATTATAAAGTGTACTTGACGGGTGTTAAAAAGGGAAGGGCAGAGTATGGGGTAGGGCTCTTTATCAGGAATACCATTGTACGCAACATAGTTTTGGTTAGGCACGTAAATGAGCGAATGATGTGGGTAGATTTGGCAGTTGGAGGAATTAGGACGATAATTGTCTCAGTATATTCACCATGTGAGGGTGCAGATGAGGATGAAGTTGACAAGTTTTATGAAGCTTTAAGTGACATCATGGTCAGGGTCAACAGCAAGTATAGGATAGTGCTAATGGGCGATTTCAATACGAGAGTTGGGAATAGAACTGAAGTATATGAAAGGGGAAGATATGGAAGATAATGGGAATGGGAAGCGTTTGCTGGACTTCTGTTCTAGTATGGGCTTAGCAGTTACAAATATATTCTTCAAGCATAAGGCTATTCACCGCTACACATGGGAGGCTAGAGGTACCAGATCCATAATAGACTATATCTTAACCGACTTCGAATTCAGGAAATCTGTTAGGAATGTACGAGTTTTCCGAGGATTTTTCGATGATACAGACCACTATCTGATCTGTAGTAAACTAAGTATCTCTAGGCCTAAGATAGAGAAAGTGAAATCTGTCTGCAAACGAATAAGGTAGAAAATCTCCAGGACGAGGAAATTAGACAGAAGTACGTAGATATGATTAGTGAGAAGTTTCAGACAGTAGACAGTAAGCAGGTTCAGGATATAGAAAGAGAGTGGGTGGCATACAAGGATGCTGTAGTAGAAACAGCAAGGGAATGCCTAGGAACAGCTGTGTGTAAAGATGGAAAAAGGCGAACATCTTGGTGGAATGATGAAGTGAGAGCAGCTTGTAAACATAAAAAGAAGGCTTATCAGAAATGGCTCCAAACAAAGGCCAAGGCAGATAGGGAATTGTACGTAGATGAAAGAAACGGAGCGAAACAAATAGTTGTTGAATCCAAAAAAGTTGTGGAAAGATTTTGGTAATAACCTAGAAAGGCTAGGTCAAGCAGCAGGGAAACCTTTCTGAACAGTAATAAAGAATCTTAGGAAGGGAGGGAAAAAGGAAATGGAACAGTGTTCTGAATGATTCAGGTGAACTCATAATAGATCCCAGAGAATCATTGGAGGGGTGGAGGGAATGTTTTGAACATCTTCTCAATGTAAAAGGAAATCTTCCTGATCGTGTTGCGAACAGCCAAGCACATGAGGAGGAGGAATATTATGCTGGTGAAATTACGCTTGAAGAAGTGGAAAGGATGGTAAATAAACTCCATTGTCATAAAGCAGCAGGAATAGGTGAAATTATACCTGAAATGGTGAAGTATAGTGGGAAGGCAGGGATGAAATGGCTTCATAGAGTAGTAAGATTAGCATGGCGTGTTGGTAAGGTACCTTCAGATTGGACAAAAGCAGTAATTGCACCTATCTATAAGCAAGGGAACAGAAAGGATTGCAACAACTATCGAGGTAACTCATTGATTAGTCTCGATAGCTGCAGTCGCTTAAGGGGGGTTATGACTGAAATTTGTGGAATTTATGTCGAAAAATCACTTTTTGAGTTTTGTGCTTAAAAATTAGCTCCATGTTTTCTCTATCAGAAAATGTTATAAATTTCCTTCCAGCGCCATTTTTAAACCTCCCAGCGGCTATTTAAAGGGAGAGCGCGTGGGATTTAATGTCCGGTCCACGCCCTCTTTCTACTGAGACGTCACAGTCTTCGTTGTTGTTGAGTTGTTTGTTCGGAATTTTGAATATTGCGCGAAACATTTCCCTCTGAGGACGACAGACACTCAGCTACGCAGTCTCCTTTCATTTGTTTACTACGTAGTCAAAATAAATACTAAAATAAGAGAAATAATTTACTAGTCCAGCAAAGGGAACTAAAAATGTGTTGCAAAACAAGAGTAGATTTATTTGAGCCACACAAGTGTATTTTCAAGGTTGCATATTTTCTCTTCTATCTTTGTTTACATTTTTCAGTTAGTATTTATTTACATCGCGTTGTGGACGCATGTTCTTGTTTTAATTTGTATACATTTTGCTCGAGAAATCTTATTCCTGAGTGATAAAATTATTTATCCAGTGAAAAGCAGTACCGAAGTTCATTTTACTGTGTATATATAGTGTTAATATTTTAAATTCAGTGTATATAACGAGATAGTGCTTTGTTTCGAGTGTATTGGTAGTTATATACTTTGTTAGGTTAGGCAAACATCCTGTGTTATGATGGATAAAGGGCCCAGAACTTCTTATAGGTCAGAAAAGAAACGCCCTTCTAGGAGAAGTCTGGCTGCAAAATTGAGATATTCAGCAAGGAAATGTCAGGAGGTAAAGCCATGTACAGCTCCATTTAGGCCTAGTGAGGAGGTTCCTGTTTCTAGTACCTTACCACCTCCAGTTATTACTGTTTCAGAAAGAAAAATTGACTCATTTTCTGATTCTTACCCTACCTCTAAATGTTCTAATGTTGCGCCTGTAAATTACACCTTAGTACATAGTGATGTGTGGAGTGAACTTGTGAAAGAACTACTATGTGGTGAGTGTCGAACCAAGTCAATTTTCATTCAATTTAGAGAAAGCCATGGTTTTTCCTCTAAAATTATTGTTAAATGCAGAAATTGTGATTATGTTTCTGCAAATGTATATAGTTCTCCAAGAGTGAAAAATAATAATTCACAGAGGCCTGCTTTCCATGTCAACAATGCTATGGTTGAGACATTTAGCACTCTAGGTAAGGGTCAACGAGGGTTGGAAAAGTTCTCAGTTGGTATGGGCATGAACACTTTAGGACCTAGGCCTTTTTCAGCCCACCTGAAACTTTTAATTGATGAGGGAAAATTAATGAGGAAAGAAGTACTAGATATGGCTGCACAAGTTGTACGCAGTTCTCATGGAGCTAATGACAATGAAATATTAGATATTTGTGTATCATATGATGCGAGCTGGCATAAACGTGGTCACACATCCAACTATGGAGTAGGGTTTGCTATTGACATTCAGACTGGTATTGTGCTAGATTACCATGTGCTGTCAAAGTACTGTCAGAAGTGTGTGGTAGCTGAAAGGGACTTGGGAAAACATAGTTCAGAATTTGATATATGGTATGAAGGTCATAACAATTCTAGTGAGTGTGAAAAGAATTATTGTGGGTCCTCCAATGCTATGGAAAAAGATATTGGAGAGATTCTGTGGAGGAGGTCACTTGGCAAGGGGTTCCGCTACACTACCATGTTGTCAGATGGGGATGCTAAGACTCATGTTCATTTAAATCAGATTCAAGTATATGGACCAGGTATCACCATAGTAAAGGAAGAGTGCATTAATCATGTATCAAAACACCTTGGCACTGCTCTTCGCAATACTGTTAGAGATTGGAAGGCAAAGGGTGAAACACTAGGTGGGCGGAAAGAGGGCAGCTTGACGGAAACCACCATGACCAAGCTTGGGCATTATTTCAGACATGCCATAGTCAACAACATCCCAGATGTGGCTAAAATGAAGAGGGCAATTTATTCTACCCTTAGACATTGCATGTCAACAGATCTCAACCCTCAGCATATAACTTGCCCCAAAGGTGTCGATTCTTGGTGCTTCTTTAATAGACAGCAGGCAGAGGGGAAACCAGTTGACAGTCATAGTCGAATGACTTGCAAGCTTAGGCCATCTGTTGTGACCAAGATTGCACCAGTATATCAGCGACTGGCTTCAGATGAAATGTTGCGACGTTGTTGTGCTGGTAAGACCCAGAATGCCAACGAGTCACTTCACAGCATGGTTTGGTCTAAGTGTCCGAAGGAAGTATTTATTTCCAAGTCAAAACTTGAACTAGGTATACTCAGGGCAGTCTCAGAGTTCAACATGGGACACTACAAGACAGCTGAGACACTTCATGCCATCAGGAATTCACTTCTTTCTTCAACCACCCAGTCATTGTGTAAATCACAAGACAACCGTCGTGTAGCTCGGAGCAGGAAGAGGACCAGTGAACAACACAAAAAGGAGAGAAAACATCACAAACTGGTAAAAATATCAACAGAAGAAAGATTTAGGAGGTCTGAAGGTGCAACGTATGCTGCAGGACAGTTCTAAAGTGAGTTGATTTTCTTATGCATTTTTCTCACATTTGTTTTTTCTCATGTATTTGTGTCTTAAAAATGCTCCTTGCGACACAATTGTGACCTGAAATGAATGAAACTTGGTGAGTCTACTCTTATATGTGCTAGGATGGGAAGTTATCATAGGTTTTGACATGGACTGGTTTTTTCTATTGATTTCCTGATGTAGAATTTGGGTCATGCTGTGAATTTTTAAATAAAAAATTTAATGAAGATTTCAGAATTTCTGGAAGGAAAACTATAACTCTGATAACAAAACCGTTTATAACTTTTGTTTCTGTATGCAAGAGCTACATTTCAGCAAATTTTTAGCTTCATCAGACAAAAACTTCATCGCAAGGGACTTTTCCGCATGAGTGCATTTTAAATGACAAAAAAAATAATAACTTCAGAACCAAGGTACATACACAGCTAAAATTTAGTACAGGGTCTAACTGTATTACAATACATGTGTACATAAAATTTGGTTCCAATAGCATGTAAATTGTAGAAGTTTTCAAATTCAGTCATAACTCCGCTTAAGTGCGGCCAGTATCCAGTATTCGGGAGATAGTAGGTTCGAACCCCACTGTCGGCAGCCCTGAAAATGGTTTTCCGTGTTTTCCCATTTTCACACCAGGCAAATGCTGGGGCTGTACCTTAATTAAGGCCACGGCCGATTCCTTCCCACTCCTAGCTCTTTCCTGTCCCATCGTCGCCATAAGACCTATCTGTGTCGGTGCGACGTAAAGCAACTAGCATTGATTAGTAAACCAGGCAAAGTATTCACTGGCATCTTGGAAGGGAGGGTGCGATTATTCGTTGAGAGGAAGTTGGATGAAAAACAATGTGGTTTCAGACCACAGAGGGGCTGTCAGGATCAGATTTTCAGTATGCGGCAGGCAGGTAATTGAAAAATGCTACAAGAGGAATAGGCAGTTGTGGTGATGTTTCGTAGATCTAGAGGAAGGATTTGACAGGGTACCAAGGGAAAAGATGTACGCCATACTGGGGGACTATGGAATTAAATGTAGATTATTAAAATCAAAGGCATTGATGTTTACAATTGGGCTTCAGTGAGAATTGATGGTAGAATGAGTTCTTGGTTCAGGGTACTTACAGGGGTTATACAAGGCTGTAATCTTTCACCTTTGCTGTTTGTAGTTTACACGGATCATTTGCTGAAAGGTATAAATTGGCAGGGAGTGATTCAGTTATATGGAAATATAGTAAGCAGTCTGGCCTGTGCTGACGACTTGGTCTTAATGGCAGATTGTGCCGAAAGCCTGCTTGGAACTTGAAAATAGATGCAATGAGTATGGTATGAAAATTAGCCTCTCGAAGACATTAATGTCAGTAGGTAAGAAATTCAACAGAATTGAATGTCAGATTGGTGATACAAAGCTAGAACCGGTAGATAATTTCAAGTATTTAGGTTGTGTGTTCTCCCAGGATGGTAATATAGTAAGTGAGATTGAATCGAGTTGTAGTAAAGCTAATGCAGTGAGCTCGCAGTCGCGATCAACAGTATTCTGTAAGAAGGAGGTCAGCACCCAGACCAAACTGTCTTTACATTGGTCTGTTTTCAGACCAACTTTGCTTTATGGGAGCAAACGCTTGGTGGACTCTGGATATCTTATTCATAAGTTAGAACTAACAGGCATGAAAGTAGCAAGAATGATTGCTTGTACAAACAGGGGGGAACAATGGCAGGAGGGTACTTGGAATGAGGAAATAAAGGCTAATTTAGGAATGAACTTGATGGATGAAGCTGTACGCATAAACCGGCTTTGGTGGTGGGGTCATGTGAGGCGAATGGAGGAGGATAAGTTACCTAGGAGAATAATGGACTCTGCTGTGGAGGGTAAGAGAAGTCGAGGGAGACCAAGGCGACGATGGTTAGACTCTGTTTCTAATGATTTAAAGATAAGGGATATAGAACTAAATGAGGCCACAGCACTAGTTGCAAAGAGGATTGTGGCGACGTTTAGTAAATTCACAGAGGCTTGCAGACTGAACGCTGAAAGGCATAACAGTCTATAATGATAATGTATGTATGTATGTATGTATGTATGTATGTATGTATGTATGTATGTATGTATGTAGATTTCTTATATTGTAACGTGAAGGTTGGTAGGTAAATAAAGACACAATTAGTTGGTAGCGTTTACACTAGGATTAATTAACTACTAAATGCTTACACACACTACACAGACACACCAAGACCACAACTTATATACAGTACACACACTTACACCAATTTACACTCTCTCTGCTCTCACCACTCGGTCACACTAGTTGTTCACTTTACAGACTTGCTCTCACCTAGTAGGATCAAACCAAACCATTGAAATTTCCACTCGACTGCTGACATCTAGCACAACGGAATCGAATGGAATTCTAGGGACACTTAAAGCACACAATGGACAGTCTGATAGTGCTAGCATTCTTGTGTGAGAAGGCAGAAAATTAAGGGAATGGGAGGAAAAGAGATCAGAGAATATTCTGGGTACATGAAAGAAAAGAAAAAAAAAAGTGAATTCAAATTTCAACAACTATTTCAGATAGTAGATTTTAACAAAACAGTTTAATTTTACAGGAGGAAATGTTACTTTAGATTCAATGGGAGCGCGATAAATTTAAAACTACTATAATTCATTAGGCTGTCTACTGTGGCAAGATGAAATCATTAATTGAGGTAGCCTCAACATTAATTAAAAACTGTGAAGTGTATTTATTGTCCACTGCAGAGCAGTTTCATGTGCAGTAATGTTTATTAGGAGCATATGCACAACAGTTTCAAATGTAGGGAATGCTACTTATGAAATTGTTTACTGTAAAAATAATAAACACTTAAAGATACGTCTCAAGTAATGTCAATTATCATGCTGGTATACTATATGTGGACTCCAACATATTAACCTGTTTGGTGGACGATGCGGCGAGATCTGCGGCTACAGGTCGCTTGGTCGATGGGGAATGCGTATATATATCCGTTGATTCTAATTATATTTTATTTTCTCAGTTGCCTGCCTGCAGATGTTTATTTCTCTTTCAGAAGAATATTCAGAATGAGTGTGCCCTCTGATGTGAATTTTTTCAACTATGTTCTCCCACATGTTGCATCATGGAGAACGCAACTTAACGTCCAGGCTAAAACAACCTAAAGCCTTAATAGCCTCACACTGGAGCTTTAGCTCATTGCCTAATTGTCCCTTGTATGCAATAATATTCTGTTGAAGGGATTTCTGGAGATTATGCTACTAAGCAGACCTCTCTGATGACTATGATACTAAGCAGACCTCTCTGATGACACATTAGATAGTAGCTATTAGCTTGCATTTGAGAGACAGGGGATTTGAATCTCACCATCGGCAGCCCTGATGATGATGCTTGTTGTTTAAAGGGGCCTAACAAATAAGGTCATCGGCCCTGCAACCCTGAATATGGTTTTCTGTGATTTCCCATTTGCACACTAGGCAAATGCTGGTGCTGAACCTTAATGAAGGCCACAGTTGCTTTCTTCCCAAACCTAGCCCTTTCCTATCCCATTATTGCCATAAGACCTTCTGTGTCGGTGTGACGTAAAGTAGATGTAAGATGTTCACTTTTCCCATCTTTACACACAGTTGTTCCCTAGGTATTCTTTGCAGTTTCTACTATAGCATCCCTGTATTTGCTTACTGTCTATTGTTTGGAACTTTACACTGATCATATCCATGTACTTCTGCCTAATTTCCTCTTCCTGGAGATTATGTACCCTTATTTGTCTATGGACAGATTTCACTTTCTCTTTCCTAGTCATAGGGAGACTTAGTTCACTACAGATCAGATAGTGGTCTTGTATCATCAAAAAATCTCTGTAATACCCGCACATTCTTAGCAGATTTCCTGAATTGAAAGTTGGTTATGATTAGAGGGCAGATTCTGGCATATTTGCATGTTTTATTCGTTTCAGGATTTAATACGCCCATAAGAAACATATGCATTGCCCCCTTTTCCGGGGTCAGTCAGTGAACATGAGGTATGCCAGTGTCGAATGTTCGTGTGGCCAACATAACTTTTTTGAGGCATTTAATTAAAGTTTTTAACAAAAGGGGATGTGGTAGGATAGGCTTGTGGCTAAATAATAAATTAATTACAAACAATGGTGGACTTTTATTGAATAAAGTTAACACATTAAACAGTTTCCTTTTTAATGTACTATTGGCTTGAACTAATTTTAACAAAATTAGAAATCTCACGTCTTTATGACTTTTACAATAAAAACTTAATGAAATAAGCCTTTCGTTTCTCTTCTTCCTTGGTTTCCACCTTGAAGATGTAAGATTAACTGAAAGTTAACCAAAAAATATATTCACTGAATGGAGTACTTGCAAATTATTCCCATAATACATTATTTAATCCTACATAGCTTTGACACAAAATCAGCTAAATAAAGCTTATTGCTTGAAAATTCTCCTTCTGGAGTCTAAATGTCATTAGGATCCTCATAATTCTGTTCCATTACTCATGATAAATTATCTTGGCAGTTAAACTATCTCCAAAATTGTTCAGTTGAATAGCTCGTTATTGAAAGGCACCATGTCCAAATTTTAAAGTTGTGATATAAATACAAAAAACGTTCTTCTGCTCTTGTATTGTAATTTGAGACATAATTGTTTGTACTTGTAAAGTGCACACACACACACACCGATATAATAAAGTAAAAATTGTATTGTTCCGTATGTTACTAACACTTTTACTGACAAAGTACGTAATTGGACTTAGTTCCTTTCAACATGGTACGAACAGAACCTGTAAGCGAGCAATAACATTTACGATATTGGTTTATTTCATTTATTTCTAAATGAATATATGTACAGTAGAACCTCGATAATTCGAAATCGGTTAATTCAAAATCTCGCCTAATTCGAAGCAGCTCTCGATCCCGGAAACATGAGGTATGATTTTGCATGTTATTTAAATCGTTTAATTCAAAATACGGATAATCGTAATTCGAAGAACAATGACGGTCCCGTTACCAAATTCAGACTTGTAATTCGAAACTTCCTTTATATTAAAAAAAAAGTATTTTGCAGAGTAATGTAAATTCAAAATTTCTCCGCGTCATAAAGAACGTGTCTACCAGAATGTGCATGGGTAACTTTGTGCACTTTCACCTACTTCGGCGTGTCTACAGTGTGCTTCATATCTGCTATGTTCGAGCAGAATCGTAATTATTTTGTATTCGGCGTTATTAGGAAAGCCACAATATCACGTAGCAGGCAGAGTGCGGAGAGTTAGAATCTGTGAACACTGGCGATGCCAACAGCAATTGGCAAAAAAGCGTGGCTTATAGCCTATAATCAATTCGTACGCACCAAACAATATTGTCAATGCCAATGAAACTGCTGAGGCTGAGGCCAAATGGACTTATGGTTTTAAAGTAGAGAATTGCCAGCCAGCAAATGTACTGTGTTGCTATGCAGTGCACACTGCACAATGAAGCAGAGACTTTCTTCCCGTCATAGGAAAGTTCGAAAAGCCACGATGTTTTAAGGTCGTCAGGCACTTTCCATGCCAGTACAAAAAAGCCAAACCAAACCCCATAGCACGACAGCCCTTGAAGGGCCTTGGCCTACCAAGCGACCGCTGCTCAGCCCAAAGGCCTGCAGATTATGAGGTGTCGTGTGGTCAGCACGACGAATCCTCTCGGCCGTTATTCTTGGCTTTCTAGACGAGGGCTGCCATCTCACCGTCAGATAGCTCCTCAATTCTAATCACGTAGGCTGAGTGGACCTCAAACCAGCCCTTAGGTCCAGGTAAAAATCCCTGACCTGGCCGGGAATCGAACCCGGGGCCTCTTGGTAAGAAGCACGCACGCTACCCCTACACCACGGATGCCAGTACAAGGCATCTAAAAATGCAGACAGTACAGTAATCCAAAAGATAAAGCATTTGCACAGGGAAGCCAGCATAATTTTTCCTCGTCTTTGATTCGTGTTTTTCTTCCTTTTATTGCATGAGGTTATGTTTGTCATTGTTTTATACAAGAGCATTATTGAATAATGTAAATGCCCCTTGTCGGATAAATTTCTGAAATAGTGTTTTCCATGGCATTTGAAAAGTTTAAACTGAGAATCAAGGTGATTGCATTCATTAATGGGTCTTTTAGAAGTGCCAAGGTGGGAAATCGTACAAGTACAGAATAGTCCCTGTACTGTTGTAATGTGGACGGAAGCGAGAGACTTTCTCCCCTCCATTCTCATTGCTCCCCTTGTCATAGGAAAGTTCGATAAGCCGCGATGTTTTAAGGGCATCGGGTACATTCCGTGCAAGCACAAGGCATCTAAAATGCATACAGTTCAGTAATCCAATGAATGAAGCACTTGCACATGGGAGCCAATATAGATTTCTCCTTGTCTTTGAATCATGTTTTCTTTCTTTTGATTTCATTGCATAAGGTTACGTTTGCCGGTGAGTTATCCAAGTGCATTATTTGAATACTGTAAATGCACCTTGCACAAGGCATCTAAAATGCATACAGTTCAGTAATCCAATGAATGAAGCACTTGCACATGGGAGCCAATATAGATTTCTCCTTGTCTTTGAATCATGTTTTCTTTCTTTTGATTTCATTGCATAAGGTTACGTTTGCCGGTGAGTTATCCAAGTGCATTATTTGAATACTGTAAATGCACCTTGTTGGATACATTATGGAAATAGTTTTTTCCATGACATTTGAGAGCTTTAAACTATGAATCAAGGTTAATTGCATGCAGTAACGGGTCAGAATATATTGTGACGCCGCAAGGGTTGGCATTTCCGAAGTACGTGTTGGCGGTTAATTCGAAATCACGTAATTCGAAGTCCGATTTTAGCGTCCCAATGACTTCAAATTAACGAGGTTTTACTGTATATGCAAGCATGAAAATAAAAGGTAAGTTAAATGGAATAACTGTTATTTTCTTCAAACAACACACAGAATTGTTTATTATTTTTTATGCGGTATGCTTATATAAACCCATCATTAATAAAACAGCTGTACTGTAGTCACAGATATTGAAGAACAAAAGCATATTAATAAAACAATTAATACTGCTAGAAAAGACAGATAAACCTTTTTCACTGAGACGGCCATTCTAGTAATTCATCAGAGAATGCTTTACTCGCCTCAGAAATCGTGACATAACGATAAACCTTCTAGAGATCATCCTTTTTCGTTGATTTGATTGGTACTCGTCCTTTCTCGTAGGCTTTCATCAACTGATTCATAAGAGAACTCTTTCTTGGCCCAGGCTGAGCCAAATGGAATGTGTGATGGACTTTGCTCCCAATGAAGGGATGAGCAATCACTCTGCCAGGATGATCTGCAGAATACTGGAACTTGGAAAACGATGCAGGAGCAAACACCACCTTCGCACTTCTACGAATGTTCTTCCCTGTTGATTCATCACTTAGATATATTTTCCTATAATGCTTAGGTCACCACGCATCCACATCAATGATGACAGTTCCTTCCACCAGTTTTATTGTAACATCCCTTTTTGCATTAGCAATGATTGTACAGTATTCTTTTGTAGTATAGATTCTGTCGCAGCACTTAATTTGTTTCTTGAAAACACCAGAATTCCTGTCACAAGGCAGGATGGAATGACCTCTAATAGGGAAGCAGTGAATAATTTTCTCGAATCGTTTATCTTCGACCAAGCCCATGCAGAAACGAATAAATGAATGATTCCTATTTTGGCCTGGAGACGCATCTGAGTACAAGTGAAGTTTCTTCGTGCCTGGTTTAATCTTGTTGGTGAGATAGTCCAATATGAGTGTGCACACTTCATTGGCCCCTTTCTTGGCCTGCCCCTCATGATACATGTATACATTGGAACAATTGTCTTGGAGGTTGTGTATCGTAAATACATGTGCCTTAGGTAGAATATTTCCTGAACAGGTATATGGGGTAGAGGTAAATTTTGAATGTAGTCAAAGGCAATACTGATTGTATCATCAGACTGGCAGGATTCTGAGCATGATTTCATAGAAGAATACAATTTGTAACTTCTGGGCTTGTGAATATTTAGCTGACTTGCTGCTGCTAATTTAACATTTTGTGATAAGTCCGGAGACTTCATTTTGACTTGAAGTTCTTTGCAGATACTGCACACATCTATTTCTGGTCTACCAAATCTGTTCTTATTGAAATATTTTACTTTTCAAGATTAGGATGTTCCTCGCAAAATAAATCATGCATATTTTTAAGGTTCAGCCTTGCATCCATATAATTTACTTCGTTATCCCCATAATGAGAAGTTGTGACTGGAAACGTGAGAATGTGGTCCCGAATTTCAGTGCAGATTTCACGTGATATAGCATGCGTCTTCTTATTGAATCCTCTCTTGTCCACTGAGCATTCGCCTTTCACCAACTACTTAGCAATCCTTAATACACGCTTCTGCGTTACTCTGTGTAAACTAATGAATGCATTCGTACAGACGCTCCTGATTTCTGAGAACAAAATATATTTATGCTGATTCACGTTCCACTTTTGATTGTTCTCCGTCTTGATTAACAGCCCTAGGTCTTCGCCGTTTGATGGGATGCCATTCAATAAGTCCCTGTAAGTGGATATCCTGTTCATTTTTGGTTTCATAATCGTAGAAAGCACTAAATATCTGCAGCCTCTCTTCTTGCAATAAATTGAAGCAGTGACGCTTGCACCTGAAAAAAAAAAAAGTTTCCTAGGTAAATTATTTATCAGACATCCATTAAGTAATCACAACTTCCTTATCAATAATTATTCGAATCCCTTTTATGGAAGTGAAATGGTTGAACAGATAATATTTAGGTAAAAACGATAATTTCCATCATACCTGCAGGGAGGTCCAATACTTTCCTGAGGAACTTCCTTTCCTGCATAGCTTGTATATGCAGTACCCTTTACCCTTGATCGCTTTACTTTATTTCTGGCATAATTTTCTTCTTTGCGTTTACGTTTCTTTCTTACCATA
Organism: Anabrus simplex; assembly: GCF_040414725.1. Classification (NCBI taxonomy): domain Eukaryota; kingdom Metazoa; phylum Arthropoda; class Insecta; order Orthoptera; family Tettigoniidae; genus Anabrus; species Anabrus simplex. The sequence continues at coordinate 1,422,085,398 of NC_090265.1, read as the reverse complement.
ACTTCATTGTCCGTGATGAAAATATCTTTAAGAACACTGCAAGAAGAAGATTAATAATATGCAGAGCACAACAAACACACAGGATATATTGTCAGTAACAACATTCAACATCTATGTGAACCGACTTACTCTTGACTGGGGTGTCAATCTCCTTTTTAAGCCCTACTGTTGATGACAATTTTCGTTGAACCCCAAAACTTATTTTTGGAACCACGGTGGACGGCAACTTTTTCTTGCGCCGCGTCGAAGGAAAATTTACCTTGCGCCATGTTTTGATTCCCGCGGCGTCTTTCTTCTTTTTTTACGTATGGGAGTCATTCTTTCTTCCAATCAACTACATGCCGGCGTTCAAGAAAATCTCCAGCTAGCTATTCCATACAACTCAGGGATTATCCTATTTCAAACTAAAATGTTGTATTTTTTTTTTTAACGTGAATCCGACTGAGACACGCACCTCAAATATATCCATCATGTTTGCCTGACTAACAGGTCAATAATTCAAAATACGACCAATCTTAAATTCCATCATTTCCATATAAAATTACCTTAAATTATTCTTATAACCTATAAATAATATTAATAAGTTAAATTCTTAAATACTAATTTTATTCAAAAATTATTTTTGATTTAAGGATAAGTTGTCATTTAAATGATTCTTATGTACATGTAGGTATCTCATCAAAAATTTAAAAAAAATATTGACTTGAAGGTATCACTCTAATTGGTTTACATTTCACATTATTAATATTATTTTTTTCAACATCCACGGTCTCGTCTACTCTGATAAACAATTGTGAAGTGGAATTGTATTATTTCAGGAAGCTCTCCTGACCTGACATGGATTACCTCCTACATCTCCTCAGTCTCATATATAAAAAAAAATTAAAATGTTCAGTCCACTAAACTACCATAAAATAATTCTATGATTCCTTCTGGCTAATTCAAAATTAACGAACTGTTATATTAAGAATGAACTAACATGAAATTATCTGGGAATAGAACTCTCAATTCCTCCTTAAATATCAAATTCTAACTTGTTATTAACTTTTATCAAGATCTTAAATGATTACATAATATTATGTTCTACATATGTACGTAATTATTGTAAGGTTTGTTCGGCCATGTATTTAAAGAATGCTTCTTTTTGGTGTCTCATCCTAACATTATTTCATGTTTGTGACTGTATCCTTAATAACGTAGATGGATTAAGCAATGTTTCACATGTGTAGCTTTCAATTGCTACCTAGGCTGATATACCAATGAACATAAAAAATATATATATACGTATATATGTTTGATCATACTTGGACATATTCAAAATATTCCCTAAGAAATATGTAATAATTCTTCAGAAAAATCTCAACAAGTTTATGTCTAGGTCAAATTAAGGTCGAAATGCTATATAAATACAGAGGTGCCAACCTTTGAACTGGATTATTAGTAATCGCCCTCCGTCCCAGAGAAAAATTTCGAGTCAAGTCCATAGCGTGCTCCTCCCTTCTCGATAAAGGCACCCTTTTTGTCCCTCCCTCTAGCAATCCATTCAAAAGTATATCATATTACACAATAACATTTGCACACAACCTGTTAGTTCTGTTATAAAACTTTCCTTGTACCTTGTTTCTCACGAAGCAGCTGCTTTTCAGTGTAGTTTTTCTTGAAACATCCTTCACACTCTGATGACATTTTCGTCTTCTGAACCATAAGCGATTCCAGTGCAGATGTGCTTAATGTAGGCCTCACTTCTTTCTGTCAACTGTCAGGTACAATTAACACAGCAAATACATCATTGAATGATTTATAGTAAGGAAGAGCAGTGCCTGAGCTCCTTCATTCACAATGAATTTTACAACGCTTACGGATAACAAAAGCAAGTCACGATGGAATAAGTATCCTTGCCAACTCACAAGCATTGAAACGAGGACGATTAGGAGAAATGTACAATCCGTTCGAGCCTATTTTCCTTCTTTTCCTTTTTCCGTAAAACATTATTTTTCTTATAATGTCAGCTTTTCCGTAATAATTTTCCCTTTGTCCGTAATTCCGTTATCGTGAGGTGAACTCCGTAATCATTACGGACAATCCGTAATAGTTGGCACCTCTGTAAATACAATCACTGAGTGCTAATGGTCAAGGGCTATCGTTGATGAAACTTCCACACTCGCAAATAGCAATAACATAACAGTATGAAGACACTACCGTCAATGATTTACTGTTCCCACTTAAGTCATTTTAAATATTGAGTAACATGTAAAATTTTCTTAGAAAATGCCGTCATTATGCTCTACTATAGGTTATCTAGGGTTATTTTTGAGGATCGTACATTATTACCAATCTGCAAGTTCACTAACCAAATGTCAATAACTCAAATAATAAGACAAGCCATATTACATATCGCTATATGCGTCAAATATATCCTGATCCGTAACTGTTTGAAATAAACGGACATCAATTCCTTATTCGTCGTCGTATTAATCAGAATTCCACGCCTAATATCTCAATGCATATATTATTTATAACATTCACAAGTCTTACCTCAATATTTCCGACGTATATGAGCTCACCGCGAATATAAACATCATTAATTCTTTTCAAAGTACCGCTCAATTCACTATATTCAATATCTCATCAGAATTCATATTATATGGATCAACAACTATCATTTATATCGACGCATACTTCTCTTATCAAAGTACGAAGATATTAAGCCTGTATCTATTTACATTAGGTAGAAGTTGACGTCGTATCCGCACGTTAACCTACAATTCAAAATACTACATATTCTCGTTTGAAATATCTCATTTCACATTATGTACGGCAATATTCTTTGAAAGAAAGCTAAACATTGCAAGCGAAGCACATCATTTGCGAGTGTTATCTTTCCTACACATGGGAGTGTTTATTAGTTTTGGAAGATTACCTAAATCCATCAGTTAAACATCAACATTGGTACATTCGCGCTGAAACTCGATATTGCGATCACCTCTCGAAGATATATCGACCTAGCTCTTGTACAATCACCATCGACAACTTGATATCAAATGATATACATATAACTACAATTTAAGAAAAGAAATTTGTGAAATTTAACTTAATCCATCTGCGTTTCTGGACTGGGATGGCTGCTTCCTGGTTCTCCTAGGACGTTCATCTCCGGGTTATCGCTGCATCATGACCGGGCTGCGGCCACGATCCTCGGGTCCGTAGGAATGGTTGGCGGGTTACCGTCAGACTCTCGTCCATCTTCAGTCTAGCCGGTCATCACGTAGCTCTCGAAGACATGCATAAAACACATATTTGAAGACATCATTAGCTTGACAACCATGCTACTCGTATATCTTCCTTAAACTATACTTATGTTGAGCAGAGTAGGTTATGATGTGGCGAAACGTCAATATTTTAATTTTAATTATCTTAAGAGGTATCTTCAATGTTGCCGTGTCTTCACTAGATACATTAATTGATCGATTTTCGCTTTGATACTCTAGTTTACTCGGAACCTGCGCCCCACTATTTACTTCGTTTATTCCCTTTTTTTTTTTTTTTTTTTATTTTTTATACTTCCATTTGGATTTCCGTTACGATTACGAAAAATATATTGTCATAACTTTATAATGCAATCTGGTTTTACAAAAATTTAGGAAGTATCCCTTTTAAATCTTCTGTTCTAGTTGCATATCAATTCATTCGTAAATCTCTTCCTGGTGACTTCATGCGATGTTCACCCACTCCTATTGTTGTTTCTTCCAATTAAAAGTCACTGCATTCATCTAAATCACGGCCATTTGGATTCCACATGTCTGCACTTTCTTCCAAGATATTCATGGCCTATTTAATTCTGCACGTCTGTATATTACAAGTCGTATTTTCTGCCGCATGATTTCCGACACTTTATCGCTATTCACGGCAAAACGACGATTTTAATATCGCGATTCTAAATAACCAGGGCAATGAAATGGTACATTTTTCTTCCCTACTACAGACAAATAAATGTACTGCTCGCAGTATATTTATTTCCATTTCATTTCTGTATATAAATGGAGCTTTCAATGACCTGTTTATATTATAGTGTCCTGCATAGTTCTAATGAAGCATTGTACATTCTATTCTCCATCTTCTTCATAACGGTTTCATGCTTGATGCGTTGTATAAATTTTTTCAAATTTTCAATCACGAGACTCAGTTTGTAGGATATACCAACTTCCAATTTTGCTATATAATTCATTCCAAGGCTCAATTCCAGAATCAATATTTTTCTTTTTCTTTCGGAAGTATCCGACTCAGCTTGAGGTTGTTTTCCGTCTGTCTCGTTTTCATTTTGACCTTCGGATTTGGTTCATCTGCTTCACGGTAACGTACTTGATATGTTTCCATAATAGTCTCTAGTCCTCTTATGAATTGCTTCGTCAGTATCATGTCAGTTTTGAATATTTCTTCTTGACATTGCATGTCGGTTTGGTTCATATCTATCTCGTTCTGCATTTGCAAAATTTCTGCTCGAATTATTTCGATTTCCACTTTTCTTCTTTTCCTCTGTTTCTCTTCCATTCTACTAATTTGTTTTAGCTGCTTCCGCCGCCATTCTTCTCGTATATCTGATTCTTCTGGTCTTCCTCTTCTTCTTTCTTCCTCGAAAAACTTCAGTCGTTTCTTCTGCGGTTGTTCTACGACCTTCTGTAATTTGTCTTCCCGCTTTTCATTCATTTCTTCTTTCTTCTCCTCCTGCTTCTCTGTTTCTTCATGTAATGCTTCTTGTTGTTTCTCATTTTCTCCTCTCGTTCCTTCAATGGATTCCTGATGTTCCTTCCGTCCTTCTTCTTCCATTTCATCCATGACTTCTTCGACGATTCCTTGTTGCTTCTCAATCTCTTCCTCTCTTAAGGTTTGGATCGTTTCTTGATTCTCCGTCGGTTCTTCTTTTACTCTTTCTTTGTCTTCATCCAATTTCCTCATTTCGGTTCGAAGATCGTTTAATTCGGTTTTTATTTCGAAAACTTCTCTTCCGATTTTACCAATTTCTGTTTTCATCATCTCCTTCTGCCTCTCTTCCATTTTTCTTATCTCTTCCATCTGGTTTCGCTGGAGTTCTTCTTGTTTCTGTTGGTACTCTTCTTGAAATTTTCCAAATAATTGTTGTAGTTGCCTCTTTTTTATCTCTTCTTGTTTTCTCATCATCTGTTGTTGATTGTCTTCTTGTTTTCTACTCATCTCTTTCAATATTTCTACTATTCCTTTCTGCTCTTCTTTCGCCTTCTCTAACTCCTCGGTTATCTTCTCTATCTCCTCATCCTTTTCCTGTAATCTTTCTTCCTGCTCCTTCTGATACTCCTCGAATTGCAAGCGCAACTGACTTATATTAGACATTTTAATATTTGATTTATTAAGTTTTGCTAAGGTTCCTATTTCTCTATATATGTATAGATTACAAACACAATAATTGTATCAATATTTCAATCTAATTTAGGACTGACAGTCTGACTTCCCCTATAAACCAACCATCCTACTATCCCAGTCACTCATGACACTCAAAAAGAAGCATTCTTGGTAATTCTTAAATTATTATCCTATTAACCATCTCTATCTTAATATAAAATCCTATCATAATCTGAATTAATATTATCAATCAACTTAACCTATCAATTATTCAAATTATTATCGTAACTTATCATTATTATCTATCTCTTCTTCCGCTCCCATATGCATCTGCATATCTTCTCGCTTGATTCTTGATTTGCCCTTCTTTTCTCTCTTTCTTCTATGTTGTAGCGTGAAATAATTTATGTTCTACTGTGCTTCTCTTCCCTTGATCTCAATCATAAATGTCCAATTCTAATCATTTTCTTCTTCCTCTCAGCCTTACTTCACAATTGTACATCAAGTTCTCTTAATTATTCTTTCTCTTGGTCATGCTACGCCTCTTTCTCAGTCTTGCCTCATTGGTGGGCATTGATTTTTCTTGATGCGCCCTACATTCATTTTGTAACTGTGCTGGGTGTTCTCAGTCTTGCTCCACTGTTGTGCTCCAAGTTTTCTTGAACCGACTTACTCTTGACTGGGGTGTCAATCTCCTTTTCAAGCCCTACTGTTGATGACAATTTTCGTTGAACCCCAAAACTTATTTTTGGAACCACGGTGGACGGCAACTTTTTCTTGCGCCGCGTCGAAGGAAAATTTACCTTGCGCCATGTTTTGAGTCCCACGGCGTCTTTCTTCTTTTTTTACGTATGGGAGTCATTCTTTCTTCCAATCAACTACACGCCGGCGTTCAAGAAAATCTCCAGCTAGCTATGCCATACAACTCAGGGATTATCCTATTTCAAACTAAAATGTTGTATTTTTTTTAACGTGAATCCGACTGAGATACACACCTCAAATATATCCATCATGTTTGCCTGACTAACAGGTCAATAATTCAAAATACGACCAATCTTAAATTCCATCATTTCCATATGAAATTACCTTAAATTATTCTTATAACCTATAAATAATATTAATAAGTTAAATTCTTAAATACTAATTTTATTCAAAAATTATTTTTGATTTAAGGATAAGTTGTTATTTAAATGATTCTTATGTACATGTAGGTATCTCAACAAAAATTTAAAAAAATATTGACTTGAAGGTATCACTCTAATTATTGGTTTACCTTTCACATTACTAATATTTTTTTTTTCAACATCCACGGTCTCGTCTACTCTGATAAACAATTGTGAAGTGGAATTGTATTATTTCAGGAAGCTCTCCTGACCTGACATGGATTACCTCCTACATCTCCTCAGTCTCATATATAAAAAAAATTAAAATGTTCAGTCCACTAAACTACCATAAAATAATTCTATGATTCCTTCTGGCTAATTCATAATTAACGAACTGTTATATTAAGAATGAACTAACATGAAATTATCTGGGAATAGAACTCTCAAATTCTCCTTAAATATCAAATTCTAACTTGTTATTAACTTTTATCAAGATCTTAAATGATTACATAATATTATGTTCTACATATGTACGTAATTATTGAAAGGTTTGTTCGGCCATGTATTTAAAGAATGCTTCTTTTTGGTGTCTCATCCTAACATTATTTCATTTTTGTGACTGTATCATTAATAACGTAGATGGAGTAAGCAATGTTTCACATGTGTAGTTTCAATTGCTACCTAGGCTGATATACCAATGAACATAATATATATATATATATATATATAGATATATACGTATATATGTTTGATCATACTTGGACATATTCAAAATATTCCCTAAGAAATATGTAATAATTCTTCAGAAAAATCTCAACAAGTTTATGTCTAGGTCAAATTAAGGTCGAAATGCTTTATAAATACAATCACTGAGTGCTAATGGTCAAGGGCTACCGTTGATGAAACTTCCACACTCGCAAATAGCAATAACATAACAGTATGAAGACACTACCGTCAATGATTTACTGTTCCCACTTAAGTCATTTTAAATATTGAGTAACATGTAAAATTTTCTTAGAAAATGCCATCATTATGCTCTACTATAGGTTATCTAGGGTTATTTTTGAGGATCGTACATTATTACCAATCTGCAAGTTCACTAACCAAATGTCAATAACTCAAATAATAAGACAAGCCATATTACATATCGCTATATGCGTCAAATATATCCTGATCCGTAACTGTTTGAAATAAACGGACATCAATTCCTTATTCGTCGTCGTATTAATCAGAATTCCACGCCTAATATCTCAATGCATATATTATTTATAACATTCACAAGTCTTACCTCAATATTTCCGACGTATATGAGCTCACCGCGAATATAAACATCATTAATTCTTTTCAAAGTACCGCTCAATTCACTATATTCAATATCTCATCAGAATTCATATTATATGGATCAACAACTATCATTTATATCGACGCATACTTCTCTTATCAAAGTACGAAGATATTAAGCCTGTATCTATTTACATTAGGTAGAAGTTGACGTCGTATCTGCACGTTAACCTACAATTCAAAATACTACATATTCTCGTTTAAAATATCTCATTTCACATTATGTACGGCAATATTCTTTGAAAGAAAGCTAAACATTGCAAGCGAAGCACATCATTTGCGAGTGTTATCTTTCCTACACATGGGAGTGTTTATTAGTTTTGGAAGATTACCTAAATCCATCAGTTAAACATCAACATTGGTACATTCGCGCTGAAACTCGATATTGCGATCACCTCTCGAAGATATATCGACCTAGCTCTTGTACAATCACCATCGACAACTTGATATCAAATGATATACATATAACTACAATTTAAGAAAAGAAATTTGTGAAATTTAACTTAATCCATCTGCGTTTCTGGACTGAGATGGCTGCTTCCTGGTTCTCCTAGGACGTTCATCTCCGGGTTATCGCTGCATCATGACCGGGCTGCGGCCACGATCCTCGGGTCCATAGGAATGGTTGCCGGGTTACCGTCAGACTCTCGTCCCATCTTCAGTCTAGCCGGTCATCACGTAGCTCTCGAAGACATGCATAAAACACATATTTGAAGACATCATTAGCTTGACAACCATGCTACTCGTATATCTTCCTTAAACTATACTTATGTTGAGCAGAGTAGGTTATGATGTGGCAAACGTCAATATTTTAATTTTAATTATCTTAAGAGGTATCTTCAATGTTGCCGTGTCTTCACTAGATACATTAATTGATCGATTTTCGCTTTGATACTCTAGTTTACTCGGAACCTGCGCCCCACTATTTACTTCGTTTATTCCTTTTTTTTTTTTTTTTTTTTTTTTTTTTTTTTTTTTTTTTTTTTTTTTTGGATACTCCGCTTTGGATTTCCGTTATGATTACGAAAAATATATTGTCATAACTTTATAATGCAATCTGGTTTTACAAAAATTTAGGAAGTATCCCTTTTAAATCTTCTGTTCTAGTTGCATATCAATTCATTCGTAAATCTCTTCCTGGTGACTTCATGCGATGTTCACCCATTCCTATTGTTGTTTCTTCTAATTAAAAGTCACTGCATTCATCTAAATCACGGCCATTTGGATTCCACATGTCTGCACTTTCTTCCAAGATATTTATGGCCTATTTAATTCTGCACGTCTGTATATTACAAGTCGTATTTTCTGCCGCATGATTTCCGACACTTTATCGCTATTCACGGCAAAACGACGATTTTAATATCGCGATTCTAAATAACCAGGGCAATGAAATGGTACATATGTAAACAAATGAAACAAGCGCACCAATCTTGACATTTGAGACACAGCAGCGCTCTCTGCATATGTTGGTTGGTGCTGGTAGACATTCCGTGTTGAAACGCACTAACGGCAGGACTAAGTTCCTTTCAACACGGAATGACTAACCTGATGGCTGTGGTAATAGCACATGCACTGCCAGGACATTGTTCCTTTCAATACCCAAACATGCATGTTGCTTCTTATATCGCAAAATCGCTGTAAAATAAAATTGTCAAAAATGTGGACTTAGTGCCTTTCAACAACGAATGATTCAATTCTATGTTGGGATTAAATCTTAATTGACCATGTGGTTCTCAAACTACTATTCTGTACAACCCTACAAATTGTGAAATCACCATTACATATCCTAATTTCTACTTAATTACCACTTTATGTACAATATTTATATTCAGGAAGCTCTATTGTCAAAAATTACCAGTGTTTCGGTCCAGTGCGGCATGGGCTCATCAGTTGGATACCGCACCTTCCCAAGATAGTGGCCGGCTAGCACACTGGTATCGACACCACTGCAAGCTATACATGTGATAAGCACAATGAAGTGCCGATGTACTGGCGGAGAATTGCAGCTCCACTTGCTATATATGCCCTCCCAGGCTAGCATGGCTAAAAATATGGCTTCCGATTGAGATAGCTCAATAATTCCTGAATTTTATTTAGCTATCTCAATCGGAAGCCATATTTTTTGCCAATATTTATATTATTTACACCTATGAAGCTTCCATTTATAACTGGCTCATAATTAATCTCATTAATTGATTATTTAATGAATTCTTTCGTAGTGTGATTATTTTGGTTGTTATTATTAATCATTATTTAAGACTATAATCAGTTTTATTCTGGAGAATTGTTAAAAATAATATTAATTCTGAAGAATTAATTATGAATTTATTTCATCACTTAGTTGAGGTTTAATAAACCTATCGTTCACTATCTGCTTTACTAGGGATTGATTACTGTTAATCATCTCTTTCATTATTATTAAAAATTTTAGCCCTGCAGATTGATTATTACTGTATTCCTAGAATAAGTGAATTACTTCACTTTCTTCTTCATTTCCATTCAGTTAATTATTTGACAGTATATTTGGCTTTTACAAATTTTTAGTTTTATTGGCTTTCTTTTCTCAATAAATTATAATATGATCTGATTTTCTGGTTCAAAAATCATCTGTTAGCAATAATGAATTACGTTGGCAAATAGAACACAAATAATTCCTTTTCACTATCAGGTATGTCCTGAGTTCGACCAGAATCTGATCCTTCCACCACGACAGAACGTGTGAAGTTCAGGTTTCCCTTCATGATTAACACATGGCAATAAATGAAATCAGAAAATGTTCCACAAGCATAAATCCAATCTTTAAAAATAAAAATACCCATGCGCACGTTCATTTGCAGTTTTTTTATGTGATAATCTACTGGCATTATTTTTATAACATGGATTTTTATTTCACTAGTTACAAAATAAATCGTAGATGACCTTAATTAACATTCCATTCCAATTCAAGGTACTCAAAAAACTATTTGAGTTGGTGATAAACAGTGAGAAAATAACTTCATCGTTCTATCATTCTCATTCAAAAAGAGCATGACTTTGGGAATAAATCAGAAGAAGAAATACTTCTACTACACTAATCAGAATTTATAGCTACCTTATTTGTCATTGATTGTTGAGCCTCCTACGGAATGATTATTAATTCCAATAAGCTAATGTTTGTATCAATTGCAACATACGCTCGTTAATATCATTCACTACAGTACATTCAATATCTGCTCCAAATTCAATAAAAATGGACCACCGCCATACCGTATTTTCCTACAGTTTGAATCGAGTCCCTTTCGCATCATTAGTATATTTTACAACATTTTACTCATTTATTTGCTCAACAGATTATTATTTTAACTGTTCCTGATTCTCAGTTTCTGCTTCATTCAGCATTATTATGTGATTATTATTCCGTACTCATTGATTGACATTTGAAGATTCATGTTTTAACTCCTGGAATTGACCCATTAAACTCATCTCAACTCATAGTTGGATGCAATTAACTCAAAATTATCAAAATAATCAACAATCAGTTAATTGTCAGCAATTATTTATTATTATATGCCACAATGTTTGAAGATTATCAAGGTTGAAGATTGCAATTTGCACTCCATTTCTAAAATAGAACTACAGCATTCATGCCTTTATTCTACCAGCAACTAGTAAAAGTTTGAAATGAAAAATATATCAATTCTACTACTAATTTAATAGAAATACAGTAGGGTCTTGTTAATCCCAACTAATTGGGACCGGAGTCTGTTCGGATTACGAAATTTTCGGATTAACCGGAAAATATTTTCTAATAATAATGTTATTGTTTCTACGTCCCGCTAACTACTTTTACGGTTTATGAAGATGCCTAGGTGTCAGGATTTTCTCCCGCAGGAGTTCTTTTATGTGCCAGTAAATCTACTTACATGAGGCTGACGTATTTGAGCACCTTCAAATACCACCGGAATGAGCCAGGCCATGTTGGGGTCAGGAGGCCAGTGCCTCAACTGTCTGAGGAAAATAGTTTCTACAATACAGTACAGTACATACTGTAATTTGAAATGGCCATTGTTTAGCAGTTACATTAATAAAATACCGTATAAAATTACAATAGGGTAGTTAAGAACCTGTAGGGGAGATAACAACAATGAAAATAACATTAGCTCTGGGATGGAAGCTGACTGTCATCAATTACAAACAGACAAAGAAATAGTAGCTATGGTGGAGAAAGAATCTAGAGTTGATGAGGAATTGAGTGTCGACGAAGAAGACCACAATGAACAACTAGTGTCACATTCAGATGCCGTGACCACCTTAGAACTTGCCATACGCTACATTGAGCAACACTCCGCTGGTACGCCCACTGATGTGATGTATATGAGACGCTGGTTTAACACTGTATCTTCGAGTAAGTTCCAATTACTACGGCAAAAGAAACTAACAGACTTCATAAAGATAAATGACCAGTGATTGATGGTTTATGATGTGTAATTATGTGTACATTTAGTTATTCTAGTAAAATATGACTACTAAAATGCAAGTAAATCTTCATCCAATAATATTATTTCATTTCAATAAGGAGAAGGAGTGACGAAAGAATGCCAAAAAAGGTGATGGAAATGCAAATGCAAGGAAGGAGAGGCCGTGGACGACCACAATTGAGATGGAAGGATACAATCCAACGCAGTATTGTAGAAAGAAACCTGGACTGGGACACAGTGTTGGAGGAGGAGTGGTGGAAAGACCGAAGAAAGTGGAGAGGAACCATATTTGCCCCTACCTGGCTACAGCTGGATAAAGGGAAATGATGATGATAATGATGATGATGATGGAGAATTTTTTAAAATTTAATATTTCAGATCGGATTAACTGGACTTTCGGATTAACAGGACTGTAGTGTATCAACTTTAAGAAGAAGATCATACTATGATCTACTGAAATGAAAGGTTGATTACATGAAAAATTACTTACATTTATTTGAGGACGGTCGATTCCCTATGCTGGACTCGCATGATATCGGATGTCCTTTCCCATGTGGTCGGTTGTGAAATATCATAGTCATGGCAGCGTAACTTCTGTTTAGTCTGAGGTGGTGATGATTACATCCCTCATTGGATATTTCTGATGTAGATCCGTGGTTTGCTATGTGTTGGTTGTCCCATGCTGAAGTAATGTCGATGTCCTCGTAGTTTCTTTGGTTGGGTAGATGAAGCTTTAAAATGTGTACAACCAGATTTAAACACATGTAATTGTTCCTCTTAAATCATGCTTAACATATCTCTTCCAGTGGTGATAAAAATGCACTAAATTATTATTAATTCACTTTCGCTCCTTACACAGGCTTGGAGGATAATTATAAGTACAGCACGCAGACAGTTTGCCTTTGGATGGGCCGAGTTCATTCCAGCAAAAGTCTATCACTGCTGACACTGCCCTAGCCTTGGTTGCAGTTTGGGCTTTAGTTCACTCTCCATTGTTTCCAGTTGAATATGATATTTCTCTCAGAATAATTCCAAGTATGAGTTTCCAATCAATAAGCATATCCAAGTAAGTAAAGAAAAAAAGAGAATTTGCAGATGTCCCCTCGCTGCATATGGATAGGTGTTAACTTCGGAATTAATTTATATTGGTTCACACGGGTGTCTGAATGGTCGTTGGTTCATCAGTTTGGCCATGAAGAATTCTAGAATATCTTCCGTTCTGTAATGAAGTCGTGCACTTGCAATTCGCCCTCTTGTCGAAGTCATGTTGTTTATAGCGTTGTCCATCACAAGCGTTGGAAAAATAGAAGAAATAAACTTCCCCCTTGCTAGTGCTTATTTGCTCACCAAGTTTCCTCGGTCAAGGTCAGATCACAGCAGTTCGTCTGGACTAGATTGAACGACGATATGCATAAATTTCCTTGTAAATAAAATTTTCTTCCTTCCTTCCTTCCTTCCTTCCTTCCTTCCTTCCTTCCTTCCTCCTAATAAAGACCATTATTGACAGGTACAATATACAGTGCACATATTCTTGACATGTGCATGTTGTTTTTTTGAGTAAGCAGTTCATAGACTGGTTTAATGTAGCTCTCCATGCCCTCCTATCCTGTTCTAAACTTTTCATTGCTGGGCTGAGTGGCTCAGACGGTTAAGGCACTGGCATTCTAACCCCAACTTGGCAGGTTCGATCCTGGCTCAGTCCGATGGTATTTGAAGGTTCTCAAATACGACAGCCTCGTGTCGGTAGATTTGCTGGCATGTAAAAGAACTCCTGCGGGACTAAATTCTGGCACCTCAGTGTCTCCGAAGACTGTAAAAGTAGTTAGTGGGGCGCAAAGCAAATAACATTATTAAACTTATAATTTCTATGTAATTACTACATCCTACATCTGTTTTAATCTGCTTGTCATATACTTACCTTGGTCTATACTGCACCCGTCACGCCGGGCTCAGCTCGGCCGGTGAGCGAGGATCTCCTGGGGTAGATCGTTCGCTTATCGGCTGTGCGAAAATTTTAAGTGCAGGGATAGATGATGAACTAGTGGCAAATGAAAGAAAGCTAAATAGGTTTCACACATTTATTACAACTACTGCTCTCCTCAAATTCTACAAATAATTTACAAAATCTAGGAACTTTCATATGACTCATCTTCTTTTATGTCGTTACCAACATGGACACTCCATCGATAAATGGAACAGCAAATGCCTGAGTCTGTAAATATAATATTTAGATTTTAGTTGAAAATTAATTAAATGATTAATAATAATTAATTTGATATTATCTCTTCCATTAATAATTAAATGATTTGAAAATAAAATTTCCTTCCTCAATGGACTTCATTTAAATCGAGTTTGAAAATGATCATTTTCACTCCTTTCTAAAAATTAAATAAAAAATTGTCTCCCATGAAATTATGGTTGAATCGTCTTTCTTAACCTTTAAACTAGTTAATAAATTCCCTTTCATAATTATTCAGTAGTTGATCTTCACACAATAATTTGGAATTTGACATCATGTTAACCTACATTTACCCATTGATTGAAAATAATTAGTTATGTCACGCTTACAACTTCTATTTTGTGAATTCAATCCACTGACATGGCCTATACTTATTTATATGTATTCGCTAGTTAAGACCCTATTCTTCCTTAAAAATGAATAAAATTCATTAAAGGTTTATATTCTGTTAAATAGTGAACCACTGAAGTTGGCATAAAATTGGCCAAAAATCCACGAAACAGCGAAGAGCATCATCACAAATATGGACTGTAAAATTACAATGAGCAAAACACAGACAAATCACACACACTACATTCACACAAAGATACACGGAAATATTATATACATATTTACACAAATGCTAGCCCTTGATTATTATTTTCATGTTTATTCAAAGTCAGGGAAAATATTCTCATGATGACAATATCGTGGAGACTTCCTCTCATCAACTTGAGATGTGATAGAGCAATGATTATCACTTTATTGAAGAATTCAGTCATACGACGATGTTCAGGGAAAATTTACGAGCAAAAAATCATCCGAAAATCATCGACAAAATTGCCTAAACACAGGTCAGAATTAACATTACGCGCATGCGGTTCATGAGCTGCGATATTTATTTTTACCTTCCCACCATAATTGTGGCTCTCAATTAATCTGCGCTCACAACGAAGAAATTATGTCAGGTAACATATTTTCTTCTTAAATTGACTCAATAATGGATGCACAACTTATCTGCTAAATTCTATAATATCCATCTACCAGTCAAATAATTATAATAGCACAGCAAAAATATATATAAATGTATCGGTCAGATACTGCCATTTCCCAGGCCTAAATTAATACAAATGAGCGCACATCAACCTTATTCAATAATAATTATTATTACGCTCATGACCTTAGGTGTTCCTTTACGTGATAATTAGGTTAATTTATTTTTATTTTTATTATTATTATTATTATCCCTGGCCGCGCAAGATCATACATGCGGAAGCTACTGCACAACAATATCTCAGATGAATCTATCGCGCTCGGAATCCAACCTATACGTCGTATAATCGAGGAATGAACTCTGATATAATGGAATCCACGAAATTACTGTCCCATCTGATCTCAATTCAAGCATAAAAATTATTCAAATAATCCTAGTTTAACGTTGAGGTCGTATTACTTTTATTTCTCCTGCCACAATGAACTCGGGACAGTTGAAACATTTCTCGATGACATTCACTCAAAACAAGCTAATAGGTTCAAAATACACACACTCATCATCCCAAACTACCTTCACCAAGAAAGAAGAGGCGGAAAAAATTCTAACTAATAGAAATTCTTCTAAGCAAATAAGTAGAGGCTATATCATTACACTTTACATTTTACAAATAGGAAGAAAGAATAACAGTGTTTAAATATTACTTGGTGGTGACTGTCGATCGTAGAACTCGGGCTGATGACCTAGTGCATTACCGCGTTACGCACCATCGATCCTGGTCTCGCCCGTCTGAGCTGCTTCACATTCTACTCGTTCATTGAGGACATGCTGGCGCGCTGGAAACCACACCATTCATATCGTAGGAAGACAGGCATCCTGACTTGCACTCGAACCAATAATCTCCTCTGTAGAAGTTCTTGCGAAAGCTGAAACTGAAAATTAAGTCTGAGACAAGTCCAAAACACACACCGCTGTTTGACGAGATGGAAAAGCAACTTATCTTTTAATATCTTCAGTTAATTGTAAATAGAATCTGTGAATGTCTGAACTGCTATCTGTAACATGTTGGAAGCTCTAAATAAGACGAAGTTCTCCAGTGAGCAAAGTGCGTCTTTTCACGTCTGTAGTTGAAGTCAGAATAAATCCCCACTCGTCGCGTTCAGAGGTAGAAAATTCAGAGTAAAGTTTCCTTAGGAAAATCCATAATTCACCGTCTTAAGACAGGGGTGCGTCTTTTCATTATACACGATTGGTCACTTCATTAACTTCACACGAAATTTATCACCTGATTGGCTGCCATAGTCAGACGTCATATAACTTTGCTAGTATCGATCGAGCATTAGACACACATTTCGCCTGATCACGTGGTATTCACGGCTGATTTGAAGGTCACCTGGCTAGCGGTATCTGCTCGTTCCCTCTCGCTCGCTCTTAGCTGGGATTTCCATACACCTGGTAACTGGTTCTAGTCGACTCAACGTGCTAAAACTCCCTTCCTGGTTCACGAAATAATGTTCCAATTCACAGTAGAAATAAAATATTCTCCCTTAAATGATTTTTACCACTTTTGAAGGGGACAATACCTACCGTTCTTACTACCTACATTTCCCTCAAAAAACCAACCAAGCAAGTCCAGGGTGTCTGAAGATGTGTCCTATCATTCTCTCTCCTCATCAAATTTAGTCAAATTGATCTCCTCTCACCATTTTGATTCAGTATCTCTTCATTTGTGATCGATCTACCCATCTCACCTTCAGCATTCTTGTGTAACACCACATTTCAAAAACTTTTATTCTCTGTCTTCCTGAGTTAATTATCGTTCATATTTCACTTCCATACAATGCCCTGTTCCAGATGAAAGTCTTCAGAAATATCTCTCTAATTCCTATATCAATGTTTGACATGAGCAAATTTATTTTCTTAAGAATGGCCTTCCATACTTGTGCTAATCTACATTTTACGTCCTCCCTAACTTCAGCCATCAATAGTTATTTTACTACCCAAATAACAATATTCATATAAATGTATAATTTGGAGTTTTTATTATTATTATTTTTTATACAATAACATATATATGTATTGCACCGTTCCCGCGTCCAGGTGAGGATACATGAGATCCAGACTAGCTCTTGATAAATAATTCTATCTGATTAATGTTGCTGGGTTGTGGGTTCCGCTTGAGAAAGTACGCCGATGGCCTATGGTAAATCTCAACCTACGCAGAAGGATGTCTCCAACACGCTATCAGTCGGATACCATACTCGCATGTCGCCATAATTAATCGCAAATTTCAGGTTACTACAATGTTTCAAGTGATTCGTACGTGTTGCTAACGAAATCGCAATCAGAAAATGAGTCATTACAGTCTTACATCTAGTTCTTATACTAAGTAGGCATTAAAAGAATTATATGAGCTTGCATCCGGGAGATAGTAGGTTTGAATCCCACTATCGGCAGCTCTGAAAATGGTTTTCCGTGGTTTCCCCATTTTCACACCAGGCAAATGCTGGGGCTGTACCTTAATTAAGGCCACGGCCGCTTCCTTCCCACTCCTAAGCCTTTCCTATCCCATCGTCGCCATAAGACCTATCTGTGTCGGTGCGACGTAAAGCCCCTAGCAAAAAAAAAAAAAAAAAAAAGAATTATATAATTTCACTACTCAGCTTTTATTGACTATTCAGTCTAAATATAAAGTAAATGTCATCTAAGATATCGATAAAAAGAAATGCCTCGTACAACGTAGATAGTTTCACAATGCTATAAACATCTCCATCAGTTGCAATTACATTGAAATAAAGAAAAATAGGTTTGGAAAAACCCGTAACAAGTAGTTGAAATCTAGGCCTTAATCATCGATTCACTAACCCTGGCCTGTTGAAATACTAAGTCATAGTTAAGTAATGTTCGCAGAATCAATTGAAAAATTAAAATATATAAATCAAGTGAAACATATTAAATAGAGTTGAAATAATTAGATGCATCCAATTGGTTAAAAATGAAAAGAAAATTATACTCCCTACTATATACATCATTTCAGATTATAGTTTTAAAATAGAATGTAGAACGCAGTGAAAATAGCCAAATAATTCATTAAGATCTGGAATCCTCACTGAGCTGAATTGCTCTTCAAAGTTACTTAAAATTCTATCATTTAACCTTTAACTCACATATGACCGGTGAAACGAATGTCACTTTGCTAAACTTAACATCTGTGTCCATACACAGTAGAAAATCGTATGGGAAAGCAATGTCTGTTTTCTGAGGACTTCAGTTAACTCGTATGTTTGGAAGTTTGCTTGATTTTTTTCATGTTTCATAAGATCTGATCTCCATATAAGCAAATTCAGGTCCACTCTAAGTCGTAATTGATTTCAAATTAATTCTATCATATGGCTTATGTGGTTAATTCACTTAATTATTATCTTAATCCATGGTTAAAATTCAATTTAAGTGCGTATCTGGCTGAATGTAGCATTGCCAAGTGTATTTAATTAACTTTCTGACAAATTATACCATAAGTGGAAAAATTGGCATATTAGAAGACTCTACCTTCATCTAAAAATCCATATACGAATGACTAAGTCACCAGTGATGTGTCAAACTGTTCCCATAAAATCAGGAATTAGGTTACCATGTGTGAGAGTACTTGAAAATGGTCATAAATAACTCAGTGAAGGCCCAAATATTATCGTTATTAGCCTCTTGGCCCATCTGATGATCCTACATACTCAAACAACTCTGTATTGATGGCATTGAGATCGTATCCTAACCTATTTTGTGTATCTGGGAATACAAACAGCAATTGAAAACAGTACGTTTCAATATATACCTTAGCATGCGTAATTTACACATACTATCATCTCTCAGAAGACTACTATGACCAACCTCTCAAATAAAAATAAATATCACCATCACAACTTAACATCCGCTTATATTATTACTTCATTCACCATTTATCACTTCAAATATCACGTAATATCCATATCAATGCATCTCAAGCACCCATCTCATTAAATACGCTGCATATGTGCCATAACTTACACATATAAAAAACATTATCCTTACCGTCATAGTATCAAAGAAAAGTGTCACAATACTAAGCTGTACTACTATACTTCGTCGTAAACATTCCCTAAATACGATCTCCAAGCTTGCTATTCCGATAAAGCCATTACACATGTATATTGACATTCATATTATACTCTAACACTTCACTGATAACGATTAAAAATATCTATTACTCTCTCTCACACCACATTGATAAATTTGCGAACGGCTTTCACTGGTATTTTACGCCTATATATGGGATTAACAGTAACTTCAGATGAATACCTACATCCATGTAATTACACTTCAATATTATATACGCACGCACAATGTCACAAATCATATCACACATAGCCAAAAAATAAAGGTTTCTACTTACGAAAAACGACTCATATGGGGACTTAACTTTGCTTACTGGGCCCTGTTTGCCATCTCGCAGTTGGTCATCGGGAATGGTAGGCCTCGCTCCATGGTTGTGCTTTAGGTAATCGGGTCCATCTCGTCTTCTCAGCTGATTTCCAATCCTCCTGGGTCATCAACCTCGTAAAGCGCCACCATAGTCGGAGTAGTCTCTGCCTTGGTCGTTTAGAACATCATAGTGGTCTCTGGTACATTAGGAACAGAATAATACAATGTATTAGTTAATGTTGTCATGTTGCAGTTTATCTTCGTTTCGTACTGCCTATGATATCAGAATAAATGTGCTCTGGGCCGTCTAGTTTTGCTATAACAGTTCTAACTGTGCTACTATTTGTAAACTCTCTCGCTTGCCGAGTGAATGCGAATTTTCCGTGCTTCTTAGAAATGCACTTGACAGCTAGTTGGACTCTGCTCTCTACGATGTGCAGTATCAGACAAATATAAAACTTCCAAGTCCAGCCGTGACGTATTAGTTGTACCAGACTTGATGATTCCTTTTTGCTGGTCTTTAAATTTCGCGCAGTTATTTCAATCTATGCAGTTGACGTTGAGCGGGCTGCCGCGGATTTTATTCTCCGTCAATAGTTGATCTTAAAATCAGATAAGCTGGCTTATTTCTTTGCTCGACTCCGTCTTACTTGCCGTAGTGCTGAATTGTGTCGAATGTTCTAATGGAAGTCTCTTTTTTTTAAATAATTAGTTTAAATAATCTGCTTCTGTCATTCTTTTCTCACAGCCTTCTAAGAATGGTTCTTTCGGTGACTACCGGTTGAAAGGATTATCATTTCGGCTCATACCGATGTTAGTTGCTTTCACATTGACCTTTTAATGGTTTGAACGCCATTTTTGTTCCTGCTGACGCAAATATAGAACGGTGAAATGGCACAGTATATATATTGTATAATGGTATTCAAATTGGTACAACAGTGCAAAGAAATGAATATGTAAATATTCCATTTGCCACCAGAAGCCTGTACAATGAATTGTTGTTGACATTTGACAATACCGGGCGAGTTGGCCGTGCGCGTAGAGGCGCGCGGCTGTGAGCTTGCATCCGGGAGATCGTGGGTTTGAGCCCCACTGTCGGCAGCCCTGAAAATGGTTTTCCGTGGTTTCCCATTTTCACACCAGGCAAATGCTGGGGCTGTACCTTAATTAAGGCCACGGCCGCTTCCTTCCAACTCCTGGGCCTTTCCCATCCCATCGTCGCCATAAGACCTATCTGTGTCGGTGCGACGTAAAGCAAGTAGCAAAAAAAAAACATTTGACAATATTAACAAGAGCTTGATAATGTGTAACTTTATCGGTGGCTTCTTGGTATTTGGTTTGGATGTTGGAATCATAGAAATATAATGTTTTATAATACCTGAAATAGCAGCAAGGAGAGAGATTCTTCCTGGATGCTTGTCAGGGACCGACCCACCCGCCCCATAAAGTATTCTTATATAAAAGAATTCAAAGCGAGACAGCCTGAAACTAAATGATGCCACTATTTTCTTTGTTCCCCTGGTCTTGACACTACCCGGACCTAACAAATCCAGACCATTAATTTGTAGCTCTAATGTATCTTTCATCATTGCCACTCCTCTTTTGGGTTATTCATTGTCTGTGGATAATGCGTCGACGTTGGTAAGCCTGTTCAGTGATTGCGAACTCGCCAGAGCCATCGCTATGTTCTTAGTGCCTACACTTTGCTCAAAAACCAACCAAAGAAGAAGGATTATATAAGACTTTTTTATTTGTAAAGTGTTAACCACCAATATGGAATGAGATTTATAACATGCAAGAAAAAAGCAGGTGCACGTATTCTGCTTAAGCAGTAGATATTTGGAGAACCAACAGTATACATAGAGGAAAAACAAGTATTTTGCAGAGTATGCGATAGTGCATGTAGGAGTGCATATATTCCTGGTTTTTAGTGCATAGATGCCTACATATTTTCCTATTTTTAATGTATATGAATCCTCCCTTTAGTTATGATATAGTCTACTAGTATTAGTAGGGAGTAAAGATGAAACCTAGGGCACTCACTTGTGATGGTACATTGCTCTTCTGAGAATATCTCTGTGGATAGCTGCCTATGGGACTCACAAATTGTAACTTAGGATGTATCAGTCTTATTAGGCTAACTTTGGGGAACTAACTCAAAGGCTACTGTTGACGATGGCTGCTATACATTGCTCTTATGGGTCTACTGTGGAGAGCTACCTCAGGGTCTTGCAACTTGTAACATAGGACCTATAGGTCTTATTGAGCTCAAGTTCAACCCCCAGCTGAAGTAGTGTGCGCTCTCTGAGGTTGACTTTAAGGGTTTGATTTTTATATGCTTGAACTGAGAGTGGCTCTACTTCGATCTTCAGCTTGAGTTCAAGTGGTTGATTCTTGTATGCTTCACCTAATTCTGTTTCTGGGAGGGGTGGTCTTGTTTTTTCATCATTGGGATTAACTATGGAGAGCTGGTGCAGAGGCTAATGGTGAGGCATTGCTCTTAAAGGGCCAATTCTGGAGATCTGGCAGACTGGCTAATGGTGATGTATTGCTCTTATGAGACCAAGTTCAAGGGTTCGTTTCTTGTATGCTTCAGGTAATTCTGTTACAGGAAAGGATCTAGTTTATTTGCTGAACTAGTGGATATAAGACCAACAGGAATAGAAGGGTTGTCTTATTCCATAGCATTTGGTAGCCCGATTCTCAGGACCACTTTCTAGACCACTCGGCTGTTGCCCATGGTGCACGAACTAGGATGTGACTATAGTAACCTCTACCACGAACCATACCCAGACCATAAACCAAGAAGAAATTATTTGTCTGTTGAGACTAAATTTGTTGAATGAAGCTGTACACATAAACAGTCCTCACTGGTTGGGTCATGTGATGTGAATAAAGGAGAATAGGTTACCTAGGGAAAGAATGGACTCGGCCATGGAGGGTAAAAGAAGCAGAGGGTAGCGATGGTTAGACTTAGTTTTTAATGACAACGATAAGAGGTGTAGAACTGGGCAAGTCGGCGGCATAGTGTCGATCACGTAGTTTTGAGCTTGCATTTGGAAGATGTTGGTCTCGAACGCCACTACCGGCAGCCCTGAAGCTGTTTTCCATAATTTCCCAGGCCAGTGATGCAGGCCAGAGCTAAAGAACTTGTTGAACACTACAACAATTCTGAATTTAAAGCTTGTAATAAGTATTAGAATGTTTTAAAAACCGTAACAAGGCTGTGGAATGAAATGTATGTAGCCTTAATTGAGGCCAATGTTTGCTTCCTTCCCAATTCTAGCGCTTTCCTATCTCATTCTTGCCATAAATCAGCCTGTGCTGGTATGACATAAAACAAATAGCAAAAAAGTAAAAGAAAGGAGGTGTGCTACTAAACAAGACCACAGAGAGCTAGTTGCAAATTGAGGATTATAGAGGCACTTAGTTGACAGAGGCTTTCAGAGTGAATGCTGAAAGGCATAAATTCTACAGTAAAACCTGTCTAAACTGGAATGTTTAGGGACCAGAAAATATTTCCGTTTTAAGAGGGTCCGTTTTGTGGACGGTAACCAATATTTGATACCTATTTCAATTCATGTATCAAAAAACAGAATATGGAGAAATTTCTTTGAGAGGAACAAATGTTACATAGCATGCAAGTACTGTACTACTGTATGTGTTTTATTTGAATATCTTTAATATCTTTGCCTTCAGGCAAAGAATACATAGTGCACAAAGATTAATGGTTTTTTAAAAACACTGGGAAAATAACTTAAAACTCTAAAAGAAGTTAAATTAAACCTAAAAATGTTTTAAAATAAAAAAAAGCATTTGTGAAAGTAAAGTCTACACAACTTAAAAAAAAACTAAAAGATAATTACCATAATATCTACTGCAGAACAATAAAACTTTGCTTCGGTACACTATTTTTTTTCCAAATTTCTCCATTGCTGTATTGCTTCATAACTTTTCCCAATACTAGATCAGTCTCAATTATAGTTTTTGGCAATGAAAGACTCAGTAGCAGCTTGGAATTGTTTGCAGCTGATGCAAATCCTTCCAATTGCAGAACAGACTGCAGTGCTTCAGTATATGTATGCACAGAGGGAGTGGTAGTTTCACCAACAGCAGCTTCTTCAGTATCTGATCCAGTAGGAATTTAATCAATTTCAGATTCAGTGTCACCATGTGTGAAAACATTTCTATCAATATTGATTACATTTTCCACATACTCTCCAATCATCGAACATAGTCTATTTTTGTCGTTGACTATGCCTTCTCCATTATTCTGTGACGATGACGACGTCATCAGTGGATGAAAATCCTGCATTTCTGAAACATTTTTAGATAGTTTCAGGCTTCACAGATTTTACTGCTATGCCTATCCACTGAATTGCATCAAGGACTGTTAATGATTTTGCCAGTTCAGTCATCAGCTCTTGTCATTAAAGATTGCATCATGAACTTTTCATGCAGTAAATTTTGCCTTGATCTATAGCCTGCAAACGGGCTGTTGTATTAGCAGGAAACCAGACTAATCCTACAATAGAAAGATTCAAGTCTAGATGGCAGGTAGCATTGTCCAAAGAAGACTCCTCCATTTTAGGATTCTCCAGCTTCATTTTAGGATTGAAGGAAATAAGCCATTCTTCTTTAATTACAGTATAAAAATAACAACAGAAATCAGTTGCATGGTAGAATTACTTGCTTTCCATTTCTGTTGCATGTATTACATATATAACATTACATTCACAGGAGTTTTGTTTTATTCACAGAATTTTGTCTCGCAAGACTAGAAATATCAGTCCGTTTCCATGTTCGACAGGTTCTGTTTTAGGCTGCATAAAGTGCCATATATCTTAATGTGACTACAGAAAAGTCTGTTTAAGACAGAATCTGGTTTAGGCAGTTTTTTTATTGTATAATGAAGCTGTGTGCATTTATCATTATAGTTGTTTTATCATATCGTTCCCATGTAAGTAAACACCTGTGATCTCATATTCTGGTTTAGGAAGCCTAACATCAATGTAATGTAGAATATCAATGTTGCAGATGAAAAATTTCAACTTAAATCCACTATCACTCAATGCTGTCAAAAATGAGTAGCAGCCAACGACGATGAGATAGACATTTTTCACTAATGTGTATAACATATACTAGATCAACGCATTAGAAATGTCTGGGTTTAAAATAAGTGGTTGATGGTGGACTGCCATACTGTATATAATATTTTTGCTACATAATAGCCCCATTTTTATGTTAGATCATTGGTAAGATTTTACAAGCAACTGGTCAATGAAAAACAGGAAAAGGAAAGTATTTTATACTAACTACAGTAACCAACATTCACTGTATCAGCTTTGTATCTTGGGGAAAATTAAAAATTAATTTTGGAATTTATTTGCTCAACTTAGTATAGCAATTAAAGTCATATGAAGGGTGATAGGTGTATGAAAATGATCACATAATAGGATAAATAAATTACTTGATTTGATACTTCTTTGTTTCTTGCCATTAAGTGTATTGACCTGTTGGGACCCTTTCCTCTTCCTGCATTGGTCCTTCCTTACTGTCTTTTACCACCAGTGTTTATTCATCTTATGTCTTCTCCCTTTTTCTGTATTAATTGTCTTTCTTCTTATCGTACACTTTTCCCCCGTCAAGACTGAAGATCTGTCAAGATGACCTCGCTATAAGTGGTGATGCCCACTCTCCTGATGAAGTTAGGAAGCAGAAACGAGCTCGATGGAGGTTGAGAAGAAATTAATGCAGAACTTTCTATTACTCCCTCTTCTCATACTGACTTCCCATTGTGTTTATCCTGTTATGTGTTCCTTTTCATGTTTCTGTCTGTCTCTTTATGACTTGCTTTGATGCTAATTTGTTCCTTTCCATTACATACTTTGATTTTCTGTGCCTTTATTTTGTATGGCATAAATTGTTCTTTCATTTTTCAGACCACTTCATTGGATAGTCTAAGATGCAGCCATTCATCATCTTCTCATAGCTCTGAAAGCTCTGTAGAAAGTCGAAGTGTATTCCGCTTAAAAACAATTCCAGAAGATATAACATCATTCAGAGACATTCCTTGTTTCGAGAAGCAGAAAGAAAAGGAGCTTGAATCAACCACAGTAGAGGATAGTGGAGACTCTCATTTTATTTGCAACCAGACATCAGACAGTGTTAGTAATAACAGTGTGTTCCCAAACTATTTTAAGAAAGACTTCCAGAGTGTTAGCACAGATTCAAGCATGGAGAAGAATATTGTAGCGAGCAGGCTTAATAATGTAACTAAACGTTTCTGTGGGTTGCAAGACATCCTTAAAGATGCAAAAACATCAAATGTGAATGTACTTGTTACCGAACCAGAAGCTAACAACGAGATACGGTTTGATTCGGATAAGTTCCCCAAGCATGATAATGTGCGGAGACGAGATCCTCTTGAAAACCCTAACCTAACTGAATTTCATAACTTCGACAATAAGACGGTGAGTGTTAAGAGAATAAAGGAAACAAATTTGCATTTTGAATCTCCAGAAACTTCTCCAGATTGTAAGTGTTTCAACAATATTAAACGCATGAAGTTGGAAGAACAGGAGAAAAACTACAGAATGGAGTGTGAACGTAAACTGAGGGACTTCGATGTTGAAGAAGATTCCATGGATTCTGACCAAGCTGGAGGTTCGGGTACAGTGTCACATATTCCAGATGAACTAGAAGCTGACAAACACTGGGAGAAGCACATTAATCTCAATCAGAGCATCATTGTCGACTCTTTCCAGGGCCAGTTTAAAAGTACTGTAAGTATTCTGCATTATTGCATGCAATTTGAAATCTGCATTTGATAAAATCATTTTTTGTTGTGTTAGTCCCACATTACAGCAAATTAAAATTTCTTTCAAGGTCCACTTATTCAATACAATGACATTTTATTGTGATTCAGTCACATGTTAAATGGTACTAGTTTTGGCATCTATGTGCCATCATCAGCCTTAAGTACAAATTAAACAATCATATGGACACAGCTGTCAAGGCATGGGTATGCAGCACTCCAAAAGAATGGTTTCAGTTGAAATTAACAGAAAATAGGATTATAAATGAGGACAGCATCACATATGCCTAAAACATCTAAAACACATTATAAAATACATTACTGTAATGATACATGAGATTAGTTAAAATTATGTTACAGTTGATTGCTGTAATATAAAATTCTTAAAATTCCAGCAATTTGTTATATAGTCCAGTCTGTGTACATCCAGGGTAAGTGAATTTGTGCTGTTTTATGGTCTATATGGGTGACACTTATTCACTTGACATTAGGTGGTTCCAGGGAAGTTTAATATGATCATGTAAGATCGTGATATAAATAGAGATGAATTCCCACTTCTATTTAAACCTGAAGAAATTAGCCAAGTTAGATGTTGGAAGCAATGTATGGAAGTTACTAGAATCATAAGAATCATTAAATGATGATTGACTCACCTTGAACAGCATGTTGAATGTGGTTGTTACACAGACGGAGCCGGAAAATGTGTGTGTGATAGCTAAGGTAGGCAGGGGTAAAGGAGGCGAGGGGAAGGAAGGAGGGAGGGCACTGCGGGGGAACGGAACTAAGGCGGGGCGGAAGGATGGGGTAGTGGGGCTAATTGATAGGAGTGTGTATTACGGATTACTTAGAAAATCGAACTGTTTTTCGATAGTCTGATATTTTTAAGCCAATTGATTAAAAGATCGAAAAGGATATTGGGTTTTGCGTAAATTTCGTTTAAATTATAATTGGGGTTGAAGTATTGAACACAGTTGATGCAACAACTTTCGATAATATTCATGACGGGTCCCTTATTTGCTGTTTGAAGAACTTGCATATCTTGTTCGATGTCGGTAAATTTGTGATTAGTGTCATGCATATGTTGACCCATGGCGGAAAACTTATTGTGCCTCATTGCGTTGACATGTTCTGAATATCTAATCATAAAGTTACGTCCCGTTTGACCCACGTAAGAGCTGCTGCATTCATTACATTTTAGTCTGTATATTTCAGATTTGGAGTAAATATTGGGGGGTATTGATTGATGCAGAGTTTTGTAAAATTTCGGAGGTTCTATTGTTAGTTTTGAATTAAATTCTTACATTGTGTTTCCGGAAAAGGTTGGTGATTTTGTGGACGTAGTTATTGTAAGTGAAGGTGGTTGACATAGGAGCTTTTTCTTTTCCTTGTATGAGTATGGTTTTAGGCTGGTACCTATATTTGTTGATTATTTGTTCTATAAAATGCCTGTTGTACCCATTGAACTTGGCATTTGCCCTTATGGTGTTAAGTTCATTATTAAGATCTTTCTTTGTCATGGGTATGGCAAAAGCTCGATAGACCATGCTGTTATATGCTGCACGTTTGTGCGTTAGGGGATGTATGGAATCTTTGTGGATTGTGTTAACAGTTTGTGTATGTTTCCTGTAGATTTTGTAAGACAGACCAGAGATATTTCTGGTAATGGTTATATCTAGAAAATTGATTGTTTGATTGATTTCTGACTCTAGTGTGAATTTAATGTATGGGTCAATACTATTCAGGTCTTGAAGAGTGGAGTCCGCGTTCTTGATTAATTCATCCATAATGACGAATGTGTCATCCACATATCTGGCCCATATGAAAATAGTGGAATTGGAATTAAATATAGGGAAATTGCCGGCAGAAATACTAAATTATATTCAATTTGAAGTAAAAAAGAAACTCCCAAATTTAGTAAAAGAAATGAAAACCAACTCTAACCAGGCCCTCTTGAAACAAATAAGGGAATTAAAAACAAAAATAAGGGATAACAATGTGATTGTAACTAAGGCGGATAAAGGCGAAACAATAGTTCTAGTAAATAAAAGCGACTACATCAAAAAAACCAAAGAGTTGTTCTCTAACAATTCTTACACTGTAGTGAATAAAGACCCGGTCCCTAGAATTCAACGAAGTCTAAAAACAAGCCTTAAAAATTCAACTTGTTTATTTAATGAACAAGAATAACAAAAAATGGTTAATATGAACCCAATAATACCTAAGGCTAAGGCACTACCCAAGATACACAAAAATAACACATCCATTCGATCAATTATAAACAATAGGAAGAGCCCAACATATAAAACGTCAAAATTTATACATCAATTTCTTAAAAAAAAAACATTATAAATTTTACAATACTTCTTCAATTAAAAATTCAATATAATTCTGCAAAAAACTAAAGAAGTTCAACTTACAACCCCACCATAGGATGAGCTCGTTTGACATTGCTAATATGTATTCAAACATCCCTATTAAGGAAACTGTGGAAATTATTAATTCAAACCTCTCCAAGCATAGCAACTTAACCCATTCCAGTCTGGGCCTTAATATCCCTAACAAACCTTCTGGACTGGGCATTTTTAAGGATATTTAAAACATTATATCTCTGTACCTGTAGCAGATATTTGCATGATTCTTTTTTATTTGTGCTTGTTTGAGCATCTAGGTTTGAAAAACAGTGTTTGTATTATGTCAGCTATCACTTCCGATTTTAAAATTGTTTATTTATTATACCATGTTTTGCGAATGGAAAAAAGATCAGACGGATAACTAAACAAGTACAGTTTTCTGAAATACTGTTATATTTACCCTATTTTGCTAATATAAAATGTGCATTGCAATTACAAAACAACAACAGTAATAAGTACAATATAATAATAACAATTTTTCATAATAATAGTAATAATTTCAATAATGAAAATGGGAGCTCTTATGAAATTTTATTTTAATTGATACATTTTGTCAAAAGTTACTCAAATGTAAAAATATTGTTCCATTTACCACAAAAGACTTCTGAGAAAGAGAAAATACAGTCTTCCAAACAGACAACTTTACTAATATGTAGACAATCTTGCACATTCACGCAAATTTGAAATACGTGGGAACATGTGCTAGGCTGTAAAACAAACTCCAATCATAATGAAATGTAAGAGGTTGTTTCAAGTTCATATGTCAATAATATGTTCATTTGCACATAAACTTATAATATAATCTATTAGTTTCATGCTCCGTATTGATAGTTTAAGTACAAGTATGAAGGATGAGTTCTCCACCTAATCAGTACTTTATTTTACATAGTGTCAATATTATTTACATAAAAACAGTACCGGTTTCGACCCGTAAATAGGTCATCTTCAGCTGCTAGAGAACCTACTTAATAGCGACTACAGAATAAATACTACTAAAATTAAAATTAAACAAGAATGCCATTAAATAGACATGATACCAGTATTCTAAAATTACTTAATGTTATGATATATACATATGGTACAGTTTTGGGGTTAAGGGGGTTATTTTCAAATATTGCATTGACTGAGGCTGGAATCGGATACAGTTCTTGAGTTAATCAAGAATCACTGATATTCAGATGTCAAGTTATCTGTGTTAAATGCCACTGTTATGTCCAACGGTTTATGAGATCTTTGAATTGCATTGTTGTGCTGAAAATATTACGGGGGTGGTTCCTTAGAATAAGAGGTTCAGCAACCAGTTCACGGACACATAGCTTATACTCAGTCTATATCACTGCTGAAAAATATGTTAGTGAGTGCCACTATTCTAAAATATACTTAATATTAAGATATATACATATGGTACAGTTATGGGGTTGAAGGGTTTTACACTGGCCCCATGATTACCACATATTACAAAAGTTCCGTTTGCTGAGGTTGAAATAGGATACAATTCTTAGGGTTTATGGAGAATCATTGACATACTGGTGTCAGGCTCAGATATCCAATGTTAAATGCCAGTACCATGTCCAACGGTTATTCAAGGTGCATTGTTGGGCCGCAAATATGCGGGGACGTCATGTTCATTAGAATAAGAGGTTTAATAACCTGTTTACAGATACTTAGCTCTTACTCAGTCTATATCAATGATAAAAAACAGGCTAGTTTATATTAGACTTCCTTATTGAGTTTTACGTTGCTGTGCGTGACATATTGAAATCAGTGGAAGCTAGTTGTGGGTGCTCCTCTCTTCATACTTGTGTTCCCTCATGTAATTTTTTAAAAAATCTGAGAAAGAAGAAAAGGGAGGTAAGGTATTAGAATAACTGATAGAGTGTGCCAGCTCACACGTAACACACACACATACCGTATATACAACCTATTTAACAGGCACTCTCTATCAGTTATTTTAACACCTACCTCCCTTTTCTTCTTTTTCAGATTTTTTAAAAAATTACATGAGGGAACACAAGTATGAAGAGAGGAGCACCCACAACTAGCTTCCACTGATTTCAATATGTCACGCACAGCAACGTAAAACTCAATAAGGAAGTCTAATATAAACTAGCCTGTTTTTTATCATTGATATAGACTGAGTAAGATCTAAGTATCTGTAAACAGGTTATTAAACCTCTTATTCTAATGAACATGACGTCCCCGCATATTTGCGGCCCAACAATGCACCTTGAATAACTGTTGGACATGGTACTGGCATTTAACATTGGATATCTGAACCTGACACCAGTATGTCAATGATTCTCCATAAACCCTAAGAATTGTATCCTATTTCAACCTCAGCAAACGAACTTTTGTAATATGTGAAATAATCATGGGGCCAGTGTAAAACCCTTCAACCCCATAACTGTACCATATGTATATATCTTAATATTAAGTATTTTTTAGAATAGTGGCACTCACTAACATATTTTTCAGCAGTGATATAGACTGAGTATAAGCTATGTGTCCGTGAACTTGTTGCTGAACCTCTTATTCTAAGGAACACGACACCCCCCGTAATATTTTCAACACAACAATGCAATTCAAAGATCTCATAAACCGTTGGACATAATAGTGGCATTTAACACAGATAACTTGACATCTGAATATCAGTGATTCTTGATTAACTCTAAGAACTGTATCCGATTCCAGCCTCAGTCAATGTAATATTTGAAAATAACCCCCTTAACCCCAAAACTGTACCATATGTATATATCTTAACATTAAATAATTTTAGAATAGTGGTATCATGATTATTTAATGGCATTCTTGTTTAATTTTAATTTTAGTAGTATTTATTCTGCTATCTGCTTAAATACTCTCGTAAATAATACTTGAAGAAACACGATGTAACCACCAGAATGCGTGCATAGCTTGTTCTCGATTTTTAGTGAATTGTCAAACCTTACTACGGGCTAAGCCCGCAGCGCGGCCTGAGCGTAATTTCGGCTACTGCGAGCTATGCTCGTAGTTAGACTGGAAAGAGTTAAGTAAGCTCGAGATAGATGAATTCATTAAATTACTTAAATTTGTGTTAAATAACAACTGTCTCACATTTAATAACAAAATTTACCACCAGTTTGAGTTTGGCTTCTGGGTGACCCCAGCTCGGGGATATTGGCCGATATTTGCATGGACAACATGGAACATAGAAAAATTAAACCTAATATAGAAGGGCTTTGCCCTTGGCTAAGATTTGTAGTTGACACGTTCGTAATAATAGATAACCAGAAAAATAACAGCGAAAAAATCTTAGATTTTTTAAAATAATATTGACCGTTACATAAAATTCACTAAAGAAGATGAAAAAGACAGTTCATTAAACTTCTTGGACATTAACGTAACACGCACAAATTCTAAATTCGATTTTCAAATATTCAGAAAGCCGACACATACTTCCGTAACAATAAGAAATTATTCGGTTCACCCGAAATCCCACAAACAGGCAACCTTTTTCAGCATGGTCTACAGAGCTTTCAAAATACCCTTATCACCCGCGAATTTAACAAGGGACTTAAATTTCATAAAACAACTAGCACTAGTCAATGGATACAAAATAGAGATGATAAATCGAATCATCAATAAAGTAAAACTCAAATTAGCCACAAATCTTACCCCGGAAAAGACTAAAAAATCAAAATACTCAACTTTTACTTACACCAGTCCAGCGATTCATCAAATAGCAAACCCATTGAAAAATGGAATATGCAAATACCTTTCAAGACACACAACAGCAATAAAAACTTATTCTTTAATCACAAAATAGTAAAGAGTCCGTTAATAGAGCAATTGCCAATATTACTGCAAACTTTCAAATCAGATAATAGTAAATTCTTTAAGACATTTAATCTGAAAACTCCCACCACAAAAATAGACACAATTACTACTTTGATAACGCATAAAGACTCCCCTCCACATGATGTAATTTTTCATATGTTGGCCAAACTGGCCGCAGCTTTCTTACCAGATACATGGAACACTTTAATGCTTTAAAGCATAACAAATATTCTGCAATGAGTAACCACATGAAAGAAACCGGTCATCAATATACCACAATAGACAAAACAAACCAAACCCCGTGGCACTACAGCCCTTGAAGGGCCTTGGCCTACCAAGCGACCGCTGCTCAGCCGGAAGACCTGCAGATTACGAGGTGTCGTGTGGTCAGCACGACGAATCCTCTCAGCCGTTAATTCTTGGCTTTCGAGACCACCACAATTGACAGAGACCTCAAAATAATCAAAAGGACTGAAAAAGGGAAGTTAATGACTGAGTTTGAGAATATTTATATTCATTTGGACCAATATTTTAATAAGGAAGAAAACCTGAATGACGCGATCGAAATAAAGAGTCCGTTAATAGAGCAATTGCCATTATTACCGCAAACTTTCAAATCAGATAATAGTAAATTCTTTAAGACATTTAATCTGAAAACTCCCACCACAAAAATAGACACAATTACTACTTTGATAACGCATAAAGACTCCCCTCCATACAATACGCCAAGGTCCAATGCCCCGCCTACCGTTTCCTCCCCTACTGCCACCTTGACAATGCATAAAGACTCTTCGCCACATGATACGTCAACGTTTAATGCCTCGCCCACTGTTTCTTCCCCTAAGTCCCCTACTCGCCCTTCACAACAGCTTCTTCATACATATAACACAAGAACCAGAAACACGAAAGCAAGCAGTCACCGTAATGTAACAAGCATCGCGAGGCATTGTAGTAGCAGTCAAAGGGGTAAGTGACGCATACCAATACAATCACTGTGAAAGCACATTAACACACAACATTATCACGTAATTTCATTTGTTACAGACGCACCATCATTTAAATACAGTAGTTTGAAAAAGGAAAACATATCAACATTTCAAGATCTCAGATTGACGTCCCTTTTGACCAAGCTCTCATAAAAACGAACTGCTTCCAATGTAAAATCTGCTCGTCAAATCAAGACCAGTTCGAGGAAACTACCAATTAGTTGATTTTACCGTTTACAACTAATAAATTACAGAAGCGTGCCTCAAACCAATACATGATGCAGAATATTTCCAATCTCTTTGACACGCATCTAAGATTTTAAGCTTTAGACAATAGTGAGTTTTAACAGAATTTAAGACTCAAATTTTAATACAATAAGTCAACTAACAATTATTTTAAAAAACAAAGAACTTGAGAATTTTAGCCAAATCTCATTATTTGGAAGTTATTACTGTGTTTTGGACGTCAGTGTTATTAGAATCAACGTATATCCCAATTTTAGCACTCTCATTTTTAATTTTTAAACTGTCCATTGTATTTATAAATGCTTATGTTCACGTATTTTACCACGTAGTTTTTAGAATCATAATTAAGTACAAATTAGTTATAAACAAATTAACAATGACAGGTCTTAACTTTGAGATAAGTTATAAAGGCTGAGGATGCTCGAAACTGAGCGAAACATGTCCCTTTTTATGTATTGTTGTAGTAATATGAATTTCTAACAACACAAAATCAATTGAATTTAATAGGTGGAATAGAAAAATTAAAAAAAATACAAATTTGTATGCAAATTATAGCAAATTTCAATATGGGTCTAAACATGAGAATAATTATATGTAATAAGTGGTATGTTCCTAGCTGTCAGTGGAGAGATGGTGTGGAATGACATTAGTAGACGAATAAGTTTGAGTGGTGTCTTTAAAAATAGGAAAGATCGCAATATGAAGATAAAATTGGAATTCAAGAGAACGAATTGGGACAAATATTCGTTTATAGGAAGGGGAGTTAGGGATTGAAACAACTTACCAAGGGAGATGTTCAATAAATATCAAATTTCTTCAAAATCTTTTAAAATGAGGCTAGGAGAACAACAGATAGGGAATCTGCCACCTGGGCGACTGTCCTAAATGCAGATCAGTATTGATTGATTGATTGATTGATTGATTGATTGATTGATTGATTGATTGATTGATTGATTGATTGATTGATTGATTGATTGAAGAAATAATAACAATAATAATATGTTTTATTTATTCTGGCAAAGTTAGGGATGTACTTTCTTTCTTACACTTAACCAGTCTTAACCTAGAATGCTGTTAATAATTACTGTTATTGTTGACAATAATATGATAACAATATTAACAAAAATAACAGTAATAGTATTAATAAAATAATCACACTTAAAACAACAAATCATATCATCTATATAATAGATATTGTATGTAGAGTACATTAAAAATATATGAATAATGAGTTCTATAACTACTACTTAAAAGAAAGTTTAGAAAATATACACATTTCTACAGTATACCAAGATATTGGCTTCAGTTGAAAGGGGAAGAGAAGGATTAGTAAGAAGAAGAAGAAGAAGAAGAAGAAGATCTGTGAAAGGAAGAGGAAAATAATGATGAACAGGCAGTAGGAGGAGGTGTTTTCAGTTCAAAACTTGATGATTCATGCATGTTTACCTAGTATTTTGACACATGCATGTTTAAAAGCTGAGCTGTTGGACATGTTTCTGATGTCCCCTGGTAAGAGATTCCATTGTCGGGCTGCAGTAACAATGAATGATTTTGTGTAGATTGCTGTTCTGTGTACAGGAAGGGATAAAAGCATGGTGCTGCAGGATTGGGTATTTTTGTTACGGTCTGTGGAGATGAGCTTGATGCGATCACGAAATAGGCTGGTTGAGAAGTTTTAAGAATATTATGCAAAAAGCAAAGAGTATGAAATGTGCGCCGTTCTTGCAGGCGAAGCCACCCGAGCCGTGTGTAAGGCGGTGTGACATGGTCAGCGTAGTCCACAGATAAATCTTACGCAAGCATTCTGAGCACACTGTAATTTCCTTCCTCAATCCTAGGTTGTTGTAAACTACAGTATATTGCAATAATCAAAATGAGCTAATGCGAGTGATTCAACAAGAATTTTCTTTAGTTTAAAAGGGAAAGTGAATTTGAATTTACTGAGACAGTGTAGCATTCCATATATTTTTCTACCCACAGATATAGTTTGGGCAGACCGGGACAGATGTTCGTCAGATATTATACCAAGATTTCTTACATTTTGACTATACTGTTTTGGAATACCACTTACAGTGCACCGGCCACTACCATATATGAGCTAGTACAAGTCAAAATAGATAAGGAAGCGCAGAAATGCCCTCAAAATACAACATTAAAGAAAAAACAAGCAAGAAACACTTACCTCAGATAGATCAGGGGCTACCAAAAATCCGTGAATGGAAGTAAATCCTGGTGTGGTATGAAACTGGTAAGAGTTAACTTAAAGAAAAAAATCCCTTTTCATTATAAAAAATAAAATAGTTTTAATTCAGTAAGGTTTCATAAGCGAAGTTAACAACAAAATTACTGCCTCTGTTGTGAAATAAATAACTTTAGATTACTGTAGTTTTCAATTAATCACAAACTTACGGCCAGTCAACCTAGGTAAATTAACTAGAACAAGGTTAAAATAATAATAATTGTAGTAGATTAAGTATACGTTTTGTCACCTTTAGTGACGCTTATTCTTACTCAACTTGTGTTATCTTACAAATTTTAAATGTTT
The DNA here is from genome assembly GCF_040414725.1 of Anabrus simplex. Classification (NCBI taxonomy): domain Eukaryota; kingdom Metazoa; phylum Arthropoda; class Insecta; order Orthoptera; family Tettigoniidae; genus Anabrus; species Anabrus simplex. The sequence continues at coordinate 1,422,048,639 of NC_090265.1, read as the reverse complement.
CTTTTCCACAATTTAGAAATCCTTCTTTAGGGTGGAGTTTCGTCTCGGGAGATTCCACAAGCAACAAGTTTAGTCACAATCCCAAGATAGAAAAATTATAGGTTATTAAGGCCACACACGAAAGCGGAAGAGAATTAACACAGATGATAGAAGTAAATACGCAAATTATCATAAGAGGGAAAATGAACATGTAATTACTACACAAAATTCTAAATCCTTTCCAGGGAAATCAATTACACCCAACCGGGTCACATAACAATCAACAATCCTCATTCCATAAACATCACCATGGCAACATAAACAGGCTAAAATAACAAGCAGCCACCAATCCAAAACAAGATCAAACAATAATAGGGTATCATGTACGAACAAAAGAAAATCAAGTAGGACGTAAAATTCCAAATAGTAACAAAAAATTTAAAGGTGAACGAAAGGTGGCTTTTAAAAAAGGGATCAAACCCAAATAATGAAACCACCCCCTAACATAATTTCTTTAACTCAATAATAGTACAGTTGCGTTACTCCTCTCAAGCATTGATACTTTGTCAATATATGAATTTTTCATCTAAACAGTGTTATGTGGCTGAAGATGTTAATAATATACAAACATGTACCACTTTTAACCAATAAGTTGCCTTAAGCAATTAATGTATCGACAAGGTGGAAAATACTTAGTTGTGAATCTCTTAAAGTGCGATACGGACCATGAAGCTGATTTTATGTAATGGCTGCTGTTGACGATTTTGTCCTTGAGGCATAGTAGCATAAGAATAACACTCTCGTCGTATCCCACAGTCAGCGTAAGCTTCACTTAACTGGGTTCCTTTCAAAATTTTTGTGGACGTGGCGAATCTGGGTGATGCCATTCATTCGATTGACGCATTAATTTAGGCTCGTAGGCTTGTGCTCTCATCGGTCTTTACAATACGCTGCAGAAATGCGTCTTCTTTGTTGCAGTATCATCCAGGTAGATACCATCCAGTGCATAATTGGTGCCATTTCTGTATGTCGGCGAGTTGATGTGGAACCTGGCAGGATGCAATTTTCCTCATGTTAAGACATTTCATCATTATGTGCTACACTGTTTGATGGCTGAGACCAACCTCTTTGGCTAATTCCCAGAGTGTCCATCGATGGTCCACAGAAAGAAGACCACTCAATTTTTTGGTCATCTTCTTTAATAGGTCTTCTTTGTGAATTGCCCAGTTGCTTTTCATTCATTCTGATCTTTTCTGTACCGGGCAAGTTGGCCGTGCAGTTAGAGTCGCGCAGCTGTGAGCTTGCATCCGACAGGTAGTAGGTTCAAATCGTACTGTCGGCAGCCCTGAAGATGGTTTTCCATGGTTTCCCATTTTCACACCAGGTAAATGCTGGGGCTGTACCGTAATTAAGGCCGCGGGTGCTTCCTTCCCACTCCTAGCCCTTTGCTATCCCAATATCGCCATAAGACCTGTCTTTGTCGGTGCAATGTAAAGCAACTAGCAAAAGAAAAGAAAAAAATCACTATATGTGATAATTTAATCCAAATAATCATGTGCAAGCTTTTGAGGTCTCTGATGCCTTCGAATAAATTCTTGGCTGAGTTGGAATCAAACTTCATATGGATGAAAATAATTGTGTAATCCAATCTTGAAATTTAATCATATTCTCGTCCCAAAAATTTGTTAAGTATGGAGTAGTTTTAGATGAAAGAATACTAATAAGCTGTGAAAGGGAGCCAAGTCAATTTTCAAAAATTTTCTGACTAAAAATAGACAAATTACTACACTTGTAGGATCAGTGTCGACTAGTTGTGGCACTTGATTCAAGGATTGTTTAATGATGTGAAACCTTAATGAATGATTAATTGTATCTTGAGATGCCATGGGCATGGTTCCATACAGTTTTCATGGTGGAAAATGTTGTGAGGTATTGTGGGACTGAGAAATTAGAGTTTGGTTTCGATACCATCAGTAACGCAATGTTCCGTTAGTAGAGTGGGATCATATTATTGACTGAGAAGAAATTGAATGTCTTTGTGGGTTGGGAGATTCAGATGATAAATTATGATATGAGGGAGGATCTTGAGATAATTCTTGAGGTACTGTGATGTACCCAATGTACAAATAGAAACATGCCCTACTTTGTGAACCGAGCTTGATAGCTGCAGTCGCTTAAATGCGGCCAGTATCCAGTATTCGGGAGATAGTGGGTTCGAACCCCCCTGTCGGCAGCCCTGAAGATGGTTATCCTTGGTTTCCCATTTTCACGTCAGACAAATGCTGGAGCTGCACCTTACTTAAAGCCACGGCCGCTTCCTTCCCAGTCCTAGCCCTTTCCTGTCCCATCATCGCCATAAGACCTGTCTGTGTCAGTGTGACGTAAAGCTAATAGAAGAAAAAAAAACTTTGTGGAGACACTCTGGTTGTTATGAAAAAATAGTAACTTAGTAACCACACTGTTGTGCATGACTATGATCTATAGATCTACCCTCATTCTGCTCTTGTGATTACAGCTATTAAATTGATCAATACCCATTAAACAGATATTCAGATACTTTAGAAATGAATGGATGTCAGTAACTAATAAAAGCAGCAGTTACGTAGAGTGTGACTCTTATGTATTTTGCAAATGTTTGCCCTAATAGGTTACTTGAAAACATACCATGGTACAGGTTTTGGAAGAGGATAAAGTGGTTAGATTTCCACCTTTAGTTTAGGATTACGTCATGCTTTTCTCTCTTTTTCTCGGGAGATAGTGGGTTCGTACCCCAATGTCGGCAGTCCTGAAGGCAGTTTTCTGTTGTTTCCCATTTCCACACCGAGCAAATGGTGGGGCTGTACTTTAATTAAGGCCTGGGCCGCTTCCTTCCTGCTCATAGCCCTTTCATTTCCCATCGTTGCATAAGAGTTATCTGTTTCGGTGTAAAATTGTAAATCATATCTTAGACGGCCTCGGGACGCTGCTTGGACTTTCCTCTGGTTGTTGACATCAATGACCTTAGCTGTGGCACACAGACAGTTTTTCTGCTTATGTAATTGAATCTCGTTGAACCAGTCCTGATGATAATTTCATGTTGATGACGTAATGCCACTGCACAAACTAGCCTTGGACTCGTCAGTGAAAAGATTTGCCAGATCCATTGGCTGTTACATGCCCTGCTTATTATATTTGTCATTTACTGGACTAGTGGTACCGCGCATAGTCTTAATTCTCTCTAACAGCTTCTTCACCATGACATGAAAGCTGTGTAAGACCAGTAAATATCCAAAATTAATAAATCAGGCTGCGATTTAAGAATGTAGGTATTAGGCAGTTGGTATGGGTCCGCTCTCCAAGGTATACAAGCCCTTATAACACTTTTCGTAGTACTCACAACACCTTTCGTAGTCACATGGCTTCTACTACAAATCTCCCCCTCTCGAAGTATATCGTCGAGCCAGCTAGTAGTGACTCCGATCTACATCTCACGTGGGAACGCTTTGTTTAAAATTTTCCCGCTTCTTGTTAGTGTAACTGTTAGCCTCGTGATGTCATGTGCGACCTTGCCCACGCTTCTTTCTATAAATACCTGCCTTGCATAGCTATGCCAGTTTCTGAGTTACAGTTTAACATCTTATTTTCTTCAACAAATCTCAGCATTTATACAAGTTTTTACCCTTAATTCTAATGCACATATATGACCAATCATAATATTATATAATACATAATTAATGAAATTATTTGGTGTGGGTGGTAAGTTATTAAATAACAAAAATCGATGATTGAATTGAATACAAAAAGTAATGATATTCAGTTAATAATAATAATAATAAAAATAATAATAAAACAAAATTCACCTTGATTGCCTCACCTTTGCAGATGACTTGACCATCCTCCCCACCAACAAACAAGAAGCACTCCAGTCCGTAGAAAAACTTCATGAAATAGTGGCAAGAATGGGTCTGCAAATTTCATATGCAAAGTCAAAGTATATGAAAGGTACAAAATCAGGATTTAACAACCATCCGCTAATCACTACATATGGGAAAATTGCCCAAGTAGGTAAGTTCAAATACCTAGGCAAAATTATACAACCAAATGGGATAAATCAGCAAGCAAACAAAGAAAGAATTACAAAATTACAAAAAATGCACACAAAATTGTCTGGAGCAGATACAACAAAAAATCAATATCTCAAAACGCAAAATTAGGACAATACTATACAGTTGTCAAACCAGAAGCCCTTTATGCATCAGAAACTCTGATAATTGGTTCCAGATCACAAATTAAAAACAACGAAAAAAAAAGAGGAAAATTCTCAGGAAAATTCTAGGACCTAAATGCAAAAATGGTATTCGGATCAAAAGGAAATCACAGGAAATCTATCAAGTAACAGAAACAATCACAGACACCATTAGAGAAAAAAGATTAAAATTCTATGGTCACCTGATCAAGATGAATAACATTAGGCTAACAAAGAATATACTAAAACTCGTAGTATCTCTAAAAAAATCACAACTGGCTTACAGAAATAAACAAAGATCTTCAGGAAATTGGTATAATTGAAGAAATCTTGCAAGACAGAAAAAAATCCAAAAATCAGGTAAACAAACATAAAATTCTAAAAATGGCTTTCACGGTTGCAGATCTTACGATCACAGGAATAGAACCAGCTTTTGGGAGGTTAAGCCTTGTGTGTTTGCAGAGTTTCGCCCAGATGTGCCATTCAGACTCATCAGCTGGTTTGGCACGCCCCTCCAAGACACTGCTTAGCAGTGACAGACCATTACATGTTATAATTCTCATGTTTTGGTCCTTATTGAAATGTACAATGAAGTCAAATAAAAATAAAAATTTATTTATTCCACCTATTCAATACATAAATAGAGATTTTAATTAAGAAATTAAATCTTGAATAAAATTATAGGGGCATGTTTCGCCCTTTAATTAAGGGCATCTTCAGCTTTAATCTCAATCTGAAAAGTAATTAATCAGGTACCTGATTGTATTAAAATTAGATATGAAATTGAGGATGATGTTGGAAATGTGCTTCAAATGGTGAGCAAATGGTTAACAATAGTTATGATATTCTTAAAATGAAGCCTTAATAAAGTCTTAAAAATAAATGGTTGTAAATTTATACACTTTCTTGAATGCCCTTGTTTAAAAAATTGGTAACAAATTGTATACTGGTAATTTTATAAGAACGTAAATTGTTACGTTAAACTTTGTAAAGTGGCGCCCTGTGGAGGTTGAGGGCATTAGAATAATGATAAAAGAAAAAAATGTAGTTGATAATTCCAAATCGAGTATTAAGACATATTAAAGCTAGTAAAGAGACGTTACCGTTACTCACTTCGAGTGAAGTTTATAATCAACAAGTAAAGCAGGGCCTTGTGATGGTTGAGGGTGTTAGATAAAATTATCGGGTTTTGAATAGTTCAAGCATCAGGATAATGATGAAGAATGTAGTTAATAACTCCGAGTGGAGTTTTAACACAATTTTTAAAAAATTAGTAAAGAGACATTTCTGCTGCTTAGCACAAGTAGGGTTTATAAGAATATAAAAATGGTTAAGACTGTTGTAACTCTAGTGCAAAGAGGTAAAACTGTAGTCTTCTAAAAGCACGAGTGAAGAAGAGTGCTTGATGGTAATCAGCTGTGTTAAATATTAGCTGGAAGGAGCGATTGTAGTCTCTTGTATATAGTCGAAAGGGAAATTAGGTTTGAAGTCTGTAACAATAGGAGAATTACGTGTTAAAGAATGAATTTGAATGAAAGGATAGTTCAAAGAGAAATCGAAGTGTGTACCTCTTTATTAATGTTGAGATTCGTTAACGTAAAGATGAGTTGGAGAGAAAACGTTGTGTGTAATTTCATTTATTTTTAATTGTAATAGTGTTAAATAGTTACTATGGTAGCGTTGAAATGACTGATATTTAAGTTACTGGTGTTACAGATGATGTGAGATTAATGGAGGAGAGGGTTGAAGCGGTGTGTCAAGTTTATAAGTTATTGGTCGTGGCGGGTAGCGAGAAAAGAGTTAAATTCTTAGAACAATATAAAGAGAAATGATATCATCAGTATCAAGTGTATTTCACATAAAAGTTAGATCCAGCGTATAGTTAATCCTTTGTGAGGAGATAAATTAGCCTTCTTCTCGAATTACGGTGCAGGAGCGAGGGAAAGTGTGACAGTAAACATCTATAATTATAAAGTTCTATAAGAACTCTGTTAATATCACTAAAAGGTGTTCTGTAAAGGGTTGAGGATATAAGAAATCAAATTGTAGTATTAATAGTTTGGCGAAGCAGAAATTTTTTTTCCCTTGTTGTGAAAAGGTAAGTTTAGTCCTTTTAAAGCATGTAAGAGTGTTTGATGGTAAGTAGCTGTTGTTTTTGTTTTGTTTTTTTGTGTAAAGTAAGTTTAGTCCTTTCAAAGCAAGTGAGAGTGAGGAAGTGTGTTTGAAAGTAAGTAGCTTTTCTTTTTTGTTTTTTAAATACACATGTGGAGACTTTGGTTTGAGGTCTGCAATAAGGAGGAGAATTATGTATTAAATGTATGAGATTATAGAGTTAGTTAGTGGTTTGATAATTGTTTGTGCTTCTTGTATTATAATGGTGAGAGGATATGGGAGGGTGGAATTGGTGGAGGTGGGGGGTTAGATGGGGCTTTAAGTTTGTGTGTTGTGGTAGTGGTGGGATTGTGGGTACTGACAGAGTAGGAGTTGTGTTTTTTGAAATTAATGGGGTCTTGGAAGATAATAATTTAATATTATTTAGAATGTTATGTTGATTTAAATTTAGTGATTGCAGTAATTTTGGTAAAATTTCGTATAATGGGTTTTTTACTTCAGCTATATCATTGAGGTTTAGATTTTTGTTATAGTATTGGTCTAAATATATATAGATGTTTTCTATTTTCTAATTCATTCATTAATCTTCCTTTACTTACTTTTTTAATAATTGTTAGGTCTTGATCTATAGTGGTGAAATGATGTCCTGTTTCTTTCTTATGGGAACTCATAGCTGAGAATTTGTTGTGTTTGATGGCATTAAAATGTTCTAAGTACCTAGTTTGAAAGCTTCGGCTTGTTTGACCAATATAAGAGGTGCCACATCGTGTGCATGCGAGTCTGTAAATGCTTGAGCCTGTGGAAAAATTGTTGTATGAATTGATTGTATTGTGATTGAAGAATAATTTTTGGTTATTGTTGGAAGTTTTTTTTTTAAATGGGGTTTGAAATTTGGTAATTGTCTGGTTTGTTGTATGTGAAAGTAATAAACTTATTCTTTTTGGGTTTGTCAGGGATGAGTTTTGTTGTTAATTTGAGTTTGATTTTGTTGATTAAATTGTTAATTGTTTCTAGTTTATACCCATTATTTTTTGCTAAGTTTTTTATATAAGTGAGTTTAGTTTTTAGGTTTTTAGGTGATAGAGGGATTTTAAAGGCTCTGTAAATTAAGCTGTGAAAGGTAGCCAGTTTATGGGTTTTTGGATGTAGTGAAGTTTTTTTTTTTTTTATTGTTGTTGAAGTGTGAGTAGGTTTCCTATAAATTTGGAAGTCAAAATTATCATTATTACGTGTTACTGTGATGTCTAGGAAATTTAAAGATCCGTTGACTTCGTCTTCTTTAGTAAAATTTATATTTTGGTCCAAGTTGTTTAAAAAATTTAAAATATCAGTACTGTTATTGAGTTCTTTATCAATAATTACGAAAGTGTCATCTACATATCGAAGCCACAAGTTAAGGCCTTTTATATTAGTAGAAATTTTATCATGTTCCAAAGAATCTAAATAGGTGTCGGCTAAGATGCCGGATAAGGGATCTCCCATGGCTAGGCCATCTTGATGGTAAATTTTACCATTAAAAGTACAATAGTTGTTTTTTTAGAACAAAGTTTAGGAGTCTTAAGAATTCTTCTAATTCGAGCTTGCTAAGTTTACTGTGTTTAGTGAGGTTGTTTTTGATAATTTTTATAGTTTCATTGACTGGTACGTCAATATTACGTTAGTAATATTGAAAGAGCACATAGTGTAGTTGGGTAATAAGGTGAATTCTTTTAAAATATTACAAAAATCAACAGAATTTTTTATTGGGGATTTATTGTTAAAAATGTAAATGTTTTTTTGAGAAAGTTGTGGATATATTTTGAGGTTTTATATGTTGGACTATTTTTGCAATTGATGATTGGACGTATAGGTATATCTTTCTTATGTCATTTAGGTAAGGCTCTTGCTGTGGGAGTATTACGGTTCATAAGGATTAGTTTTTGCTGTTCTTGTTCATTTAATGGAAATGTAGAGTTTTTTAATAATGTTTTTAAATTTTGTTGGATTCTTATTGTGGGATCTTTATTAACTATAGTGTAAGTTTCGTTTGTGAAAAAATCTTCAGTTTTTTTTATACAGTGGAGTCTCGATTATCCGACCTAAATGGGACCTGGAGTATGTCGGATCACCGAAAATGTCGGATAATACAGAAAAACTTTGAAAATGAACTGAAACAAACAGGAAGGCTATACTGTATTAATATGTTTTACAGTACTCTGTTTGTTGACTTATCAATTCAATTGTACAGTAGATGCAGTGTTGAACAAACACATTCCAAATGTCTTACGAAAATAAAGTTGTCAACAATGTCTGCTTCCCTGCTAATTCACGTTTTCTTGGTGCGAGATCCAGCCATCAACGAGAATCCTTCACTGTGAGTCATCGTTTCTACCTTTTTTTCTGCAATGCCTCATTCTTCTTCTTCATCCTCATTTTTGTTAGCATTCACAAAATCAATAATATCACAGTAAGTTAGTTCAAACAGCTGTTCTTGTGCACACCACTTACATGTTGAGTCGTAGCATGCTCACAACCAGGAATGCAATTCAGTAAGGAAACAATGTTTTCCATGTCTTCTTGTACCACCTCCTCTCGATGTTCAACCTCACTCAACAATATGTTCCAAGACTTTCCAATCTCGTTGTTTCAACTTCTTCCCAAGACTGCGTGCTATCCAGTATGCCACGTCTTTAATGTTGTTTCGTTTTAACTTTTCTATCATGTCGTTGCGATTGTCCGTTTTATCTATCAGGGAAGAAAGGAGTTTCCGCCGATATTTCCTCTTTAAAGTTTCCAGCACACCTTGGTCTATTGGTGGCATTATGAAATTACGTGAGGAGGGAGGAACATGAACAGAAATGTTTTTAAATGTCCTAGGCTTCTTTGCTTTATCGATCATAAGCAATTTTGCTTTTATTTTCCCAGTAATATTACTACACGCAGGAACAGTATGTCTTTCGTCACTACGTTTGTAGCCAGGTGCAGACGTCTTGGCTTGGGCTGCGGAGTTTTGATGGCAGCATCTGTAAATTCAGCCCAGTCTCATCACAATTAAAAATCTGATCACTGGTTAATCCTTCAGCAATAATTATTTCTTGAAATTCCCTTTTAAATTTTACAACCTCATCGGATTTAGCTGACAGTTTTTCTCCACAGATATTAAGCTGCCCGATGCTGTACCGTTTTTTCCACCGATCATGCCACCCAGCACTGGCAGTAAAATTAGGGTCCCCTTCATTAAACTCCTTTTGGAAATAAACCGCCATTTCGTGCAGAATGGGGCCAGATATTGACAGGCCTTTTTCCCGGTTTTGAGTGAACCAGAGAAATAGAGCTTCTCTTTTCGTACTCACACTTTTAATTGTTTTTCTAATTTTCAGTGCGTCACGTGTTGCTCTAGTAGAGCACCAGTTTTCAATTTCTTCCCACTTATTTTTCCAGTCTCCCACTGTAACACGTCCAACACCATAACCTGAAGGCACTTTTCAAAGAGTTTCCCTTTTGTCCAGTTTCCTTACCCCACTCAACTTGTCTTGCACAGAAACAATCACTTTTTCCATTTACTCGCCATACTCACAGTGAATATGAAAACCAAACCAATACTACAGTGAACAATGACTGAAAACTCGCTGTACCTGTCCTTGAGAAAAACCCGGCCCTACCGCATGACTGCTAGTGGTTGTCCCACGGTCGCACCCTCCATACCGGATGTCCCAGAATTGCATCCACCTAAAGTTCAAATTAAGCCTACCAGTGTCGGATAGCACGGAATGTCGGATAAGCGAAGGTCGGTTGAGCGGGACTCCACTGTATAGTCCTTTTTATTTAATAAAACGGTAGTTTCCCCCTTGTCAGCTTTAGTTATAATTATATTCTCTTTTATTTTGTTTTCTATGTCTATAATTAGTATGGTTAAGATTAGTATTTTTATTTAATTCCTCAGTTAATGTTGGTAGTTTCTTTTTTATTTCATGTCTAGTATCATTTTGTAATTCCAAAGGTAGTTTAGAGATATTCGTCTCAACCTCTGCTATGGTGTTGATGAAATCGATTTCTTTATGTATACTAGGTCAATTATGTTTTAATCCTTTATTTAAGAATTCTAATTATTTATCTGAAAAGATCGTACTTGTTAAGTTAATTACGGCGGGTGTGTTGTTGAAAGAAGGAGTCTTTTTGTTTCTGTCTTCTTGCCTTTTAGGTGACTGTAGTTGATTTTCTTTTAAAAAGGCGAGTTTTTTATCTAACTTTATTTGTTTCTTATTTAGGATGATATTTAATTTGTAATCTATATGTAATTGAAATGAATTCCATTCTATAGGGGCTACATATTGAGACACTGATAAGTGTAGTCTGTATAGTTGTAAGTTTAAAAGGGATTTCTCTCTGTAGAGTGTTTTATTTTCGTTTTTAAGCCAAATTTCATTGGTCTTGTTTTGGGTTTTATTTAATAAGGAGAATACAAGTTTTTCCTTTGGACATGTTCCAAAAATTTTGGTACCAATTTTAGTCTTAAGACATTCTTTTAAAAAGGCCACGTCTTTAATTAAACTGCTGATCTTAACTTTCAGATTGAGATATTTGTTTAACATATGGTATGCCTGGTTGGCTTTTACATTACATGTTATAATTCTCATGTTTTGGTCCGTATTGAAATGTACAATGAAGTCAAATAAAAATAAAAATTTATTTATTCCACCTATTCAATACATAAATAGAGATTTTAATTAAATTAAATCTTGAATAAAATTATAGGGACATGTTTCACCTTTAATTAAGGGCATCTTCAGCCTTAATCTCAATCTGAAAGGTAATTAATCAGGTACCTGATTGTATTAAAATTACATATGAAAGTGAGGATGATGTTGGAAATGTGCTTCAAATGGTGAGCAAATGGTTAACAATAGTTATGATATTCTTAAAATGAAGCCTTAATAAAGTCTTAAAAACAAATAGTCGTAAATGTATACACTTTCTTGAATGTCCTTGTTTAAAAGATTGGTAACAAATTGTATACTGGTAATTTTATAAGAACGTAAATTGTTACGTTAAACTTTGTAAAGTGGCGCCCTGTGGAGGTTGAGGGCGTTAGAATAATGATAAAAGAAAAAATGTAGTTGATAATTCCAAATCGAGTATTAAGACATATTAAAGCTAGTAAAGAGACGTTACTGTTGCTCACTTCAATTGAAGTTTATAATAAACAAGTAAAGCAGGGCCTTGTGATGGTTGAGGGTTTTAGATAAAATTATCGGGTTTTGAATAGTTCAAGCATCAGGATAATGATGAAGAATGTAGTTAATAACTCCGAGTGGAGTTTTAACACAATTTTTAAAAAATTAGTAAAGAGACGTTTCTGCTGCTTAGCACAAGTGGGGTTTATAAGAATATAAAAATGGTTAGACTGTTGTAACTAGTGCAAAGAGGTAAAACTGTAGTCGTCTAAAAGCACGAGTGAAGAAGAGTGCTTGATGGTAAGCAGCTGTGTTAAATATTAGCTGGAAGGAGCGATTGTAATCTCTTGTATATAGTCGAAAGGGAAATTAGGTTTGAAGTCTGTAACAATAGGAGAAATACGTGTTAAAGAATGAATTTGAATGAAAGGATAGTTCAAAGAGAAATCGAAGTGTGTACCTCTTTTTTAATGTTGAAATTGGTTAACGTAAAGATGAGTTGGAGAGATCCCCCTGTGGGTGGGGGCAGTAGAATAACACCCACGGTATCCCCTGCCTGTCGTAAGAGGCGACTAAAAGGGGCCTCATGGGCTCTGAACATTGGAGCGTGGGTTGGCGACCACAGGGCTCTCAGCTGAGTCCTGGCATTGCTTCCTCTTACTTGTGCCAGGCTCCTCACTTTGATCTATCCTATCCGATCTCTCTTGGTCAACTCTTGTTCTTTCCCGACCCCGACGCTATTAGGTTTGCGAGGGCTAGGGAGTCTTTTGTTTTCACGCCCTTCGTGGCCCTCGTCTACCTTTGGCCGATATCTTCATTTTTGGAATGTCGGATCCCTTCCATTTTCCCTCTGATTAGTGTTATATAGAGGATGGTTGCCTAGTTGTACTTCCTCTTAAAACAATAATCACCAACACCACCAACTGAGTTGGAGAGAAAACGTTGTGTGTAATTTCATTTATTTTTAATTGTAATAGTGTTAAATAGTTGCTAAGGTAGCGTTGAAATGACTGATATTTAAGTTACTGGTGTTACAGATGATGTGAGATTAATGGAAGAGAGGGTTGAAGCGGTGTGTCAAGTTTATAAGTTATTGGTCGCGGCGGGTAGCGAGAAAAGAGTTAAATTCTTAGAACAATACAAAGAGATACAATATCATCAGTATCAAGTATATTTCAAATAAAAGTTAGATCCAGCCTATAGTTAATCCTTTGAGAGGAGAGAAATTAGCCTTCTTCTCGAACTACGGTGCGGGAGCGAGGGAAAGTGTGACAGTAAACATCTATAATTATAAAGTTCTATAAGAACTCATTTAGTATAACTAAAAGGTGTTCGGTAAAGTAAAGGGTTGAGGGTATAAGAAATCAAATTGTAGTATTAATAGTTTGGCGAAGCAAAGATATTTGTTGTTGTTGTTGTTGTACAAAGGTAAGTTTAATCCTTTTAAAGCATGTAAGAGTGTTTGATGGTAAGTAACTGTTGTTGTTGTTTTTTTTTTTTTTCCTCTCTTTTTTTCTCTCGTGAAAAGGTAAGATTAGTCCTTTCAAAGCAAGTGAGAGTGAGGAAGTGTGTTTGAAAGTAAGTAGCTTTTCTTGTTTGTTTTTTAAATATATATGGAGACTTTGGAATGCTTACAACGAGTTGATCGAAGGATACTCAGGACGATCATAAACAAGAAACATCAGGTGGATGGACAGTGGAGATTGTTGCCGAATGAGGTTATCTATCGGGAAAGTGAGTCCATCACAGACACGATGAGAAAAAGAAGAATTGCCTTTTTTTGTCATATATTTCGACTAAGTGATAACAGAGTTTTAAAACAATTACTTAATTACTTTTGGAATAGTAAATAAAAAAACAATTGGTTTAAAGAAGTCCAAAGTGATATGGAGGAGTTGAATATTACCATGCAAACCATAGAAAACAGAGGTGAGAAAAGTATTTTGAAGAATAAGTGCATCAGGCTTCCTCTGACCACTGTACGGAGGAAACAATATGTTATAACGGATGCGGAGAGGGCAGCCAGGTCAACCAGACTCAAGACTTTTTGGGAGAAGAAAAGGAAGACAAATTTGTTGTAGTCTGATTTAAGTGCTCCAATGTGGGCGTAAACTCTGTAAATAAATAAAATAAATAATGGAGACTTTGGTTTGAGGTCTGCAATAAGGAGGAGAATTATGTATTAAATGTATGAGATTATAGAGTTAATCAGTGGTTTGATAATTGTTATTTGTGCTTCTGGTATTATAATGGTGAGAGAATATGGGAGGTGGGAGGTTAGGTGGGGTTTTAAGTTTATGTGTTGTGGTAACTTAGTGGTGGGATTGTGGGTACTGACAGAGTAGGTGTTGTGTTTTTTGAAATTAATGGGGACTTGGAAGATAATAATTTAATATTATTTAGAATGTTATGTTGATTTAAATTTAGTGATTGCAGTAATTTTGGTAAAATTTCGTATAATGGGTTTTTTACTTCAACTATATCATTGAGGTTTAGATTTTTGTTATAGTATTGGTCTAAATATATATAGATGTTTTCTATTTTCTAATTCATTCATTAATCTTCCTTTACTTACTTTTTTAATAATTGTTAGGTCTTGATCTATAGTGGTGAAATGATGTCCTGTTTCTTTCATATGGGAACTCATAGCTGAGAATTTGTTGTGTTTGATGGCATTAAAATGTTCTAAGTACCTAGTTTGAAAGCTTCGGCCTGTTTGACCAATATAAGAGGCGCCACATTGTGTGCATGCAAGTCTGTAAATGCCTGAGCCTGTGTAAAAGTTGTTGTATGAATTGATTGTATTGTGATCGAAGAATAATTTTTGGTTAGTATTGGAAGTTCTAAAGGTTATGCAGGAGTTTTGTTTTTTTTTAGTTTTTTTATGGGGTTTGAAATTTGGTAAATGTCTGGTTTGTTGTATGTGAAAGTAATAAACTTATTCTTTTTGGGTTTGTCAGGGATGAGTTTTGTTGTTAATTTGAGTTTGATTTTGTTGATTAAATTGTTAATTGTTTCTAGTTTATACCCATTATTTTTTGCTAAGTTTTTTATATAAGTGAGTTTAGTTTTTAGGTTGTTAGGTGATAGAGGGATTTTAAAGGCTCTGTAAATTAAGCTGTGAAAGGTAGGTAGTTTATGGGTTTTTGGATGTAGTGAAGTATTTTTTTTATTGTTGCTGAGGTGAGTAGGTTTCCTATAAATTTGGAAGTCAAAATTATCATTATTACGTGTTACTGTGATGTCTAGGAAATTTAAAGATCCGTTGACTTTGTTTTCTTTAGTAAATTTTATATTTTGGTCCAAGTTGTTTAAAAAATTTAAAATATCAGTACTGTTATTGAGTTCTTTATCAATAATTATGAAAGTGTCATCTACATATCGAAGCCACAAGTTAAGGTCTTTTATATTGGTAGATATTTTTATCATGTTCTAAAGAATCTAAATAGATGTCGACTAAGATGCCGGATAAGGGATCTCCCATGGCTTAGCCATCTTCATGGTAAATTTTACCATTAAAAGTAAAATAGTTGTTTTTTCCCTTTCCCTTTCCCTTTCGACTATATACAAGAGACTACAATCGCTCCTTCCAGCTAATATTTAACTCAGCTGCTTACCATCAAGCACTCTTCTTCACTCGTGCTTTTAGAAGACTACAGTTTTACCTCTTTGCACTAGAGTTACAACAGTCTAACCTTTTTTATATTATTATAAACCCCACTTGAGCTGAGCAGCAGAAACGTCTCTTTACTATTTTTTTTTAAATTGTGTTAAAACTCCACTCGGAGTTATTAACTACATTCGTCACCATTATACTGACGCTTGAACTATTCAAAACCCGATAATTTTATCTAGCACCCTCAACCATCACAAGGCCCCACTTTACTTGTTTATTATAAACTTCACTTGAAGTGAGCAAAGGTAACGTCTCTTTACTAGCTTTAATATGTCTTAATACTCCATTTGGAATTATCAACTACATGTTTTTCTTTTATCATTATTCTAACGCTCTCAACGTCCGCAGGGCGCCACTTTACAAGGTGTAACATAACAATTTACGTTCTTATAAAATTAGAGATCGGGCCAGCTAAGAAGACACCCGGTAAGGGGAAGTGTGCGAGTGAGAAAGCAGATCCGTGGGAGCGGGAACGCTGACTTCCCCTTCTCACTCAGTGTTGTGGTGACGTACTGTTGACACGAAATATTTTTTATAACTGACAAGTAACACTCAGCAGATTTTCAGTTAGTGGAATTCCCCTCCAGCTGTAAATTACAGACATGCCTACATACTGGACCTTCAGGATATTCTCCATTCTACTTTGGCGTTCGAGACCGCAGCGTATGACCTTGAATGTGCCGCGCTGATCACCGTGAGCTGGCGGTTCGCTTCTACAAATTATTCATCTGCGACTTCAAGTTATTTATGATCTTCATATGTTGTTTAATAGTGTTGTGACTTTGTGCCTGACAGAGTGTGGAAACTGACCCATTTGACCGTTCTCCAATATTCATAAACATTGTGAGACTTCACCTATCTTTGCGTGTGCCATACTACCATTCTTAATATTACGTACTGTTTTCTTTTAAGTGACTCACAATTTCTACCCCCATCGTTAATTTATGTTTCATCTTATACCGATCCAGAGTTCACTGAAACTTTTTCTTTTTCATATGCATTGTTTTACATGTTTTACATATTTTTATGGCTGACGATGACCTGGACTAGGGTCGAAACCGGTCCCATTTATAGTTACTATTAAATAATAATGTAATCACTACATTTCTTTCTCTTATGTATTGAATAGGTTGAACCTCTTTTTCAATTATTTAATTTTTAACGTTAATACTTTCAATACGGAACAATGAAATTTTTATCTTTAAAAGTCTTATAATGTTTATGAAAAGCGGAGAACGGTTAAATGAGCTTTTCATAAACATTATAAGACTTTGCCTAACACTGCATGTGCCATACTGCTGTTCAGAAAATTACGCACTGTTTCTTTTAAGTGACTTACCTTTTACTTCTTCTGAATTTTACAGTGTCTACCCCCCGTCATTTTTACATCGCCTCTTCTACTGATCCGGAGTGAACTTGATCTTTTATTTTATTTTTCCTATGCATTGTTTTTTTATGTTTTAATCGGCTGATGATGACCTGGACTAGTGTCGAAACCGGTACCACTTCTACTTATTATTAAATAAGAATGTAATCACTGCATTTCTTATCCTTTTGTATTGAATAGGTTGAACCTCTTTATTTATTATTTCAATTTTAACTGTAATACTTTTCAATACGGATTAATGAAATTTTTATCTTTAAGTAGTGAAGGTGACGTTGTGAGAAGCTACCCAGTTCTTCACTTTTGCCCACATTATTTCAATACTGTTTAATTCAGGGTGCTATGGGAGCAGTTGAAGGACCGAGTGTCCGCACTGATCCATGAGTTCATCTAGGACGTAGGTTTTGTGTGCCGGCTTGTGCAATTTGATAAGCTCATAAAGCTCCTGTTTTTACATCGTCTCACGGTGTGGAATGTTTCTATTCACTAGCCAGGAGATCATCGTCACTTCACGTGAGCTGGAGGTTGGAGCACGATCTACTTCCTTGTTGTGATATGACGCGTAGTCTACCACGAGAACACTGGGAGGTAGAAGATTAGGAATAAGCATATATTTCACCCACTTAAAAAAAAGAAATTGTCTTTATTCATGTCATCGTGGCAGTCGCCACTCTTGCTGCCAGACTTCCAGATTAGCAGACAGTTCTCAATGAAACCCATTTCCCCGCCAGCATGTACAACAAACTATAAAGTCTTTTTCCTTTTGACATGGGAGCTGACATACGGGATATTGAAATCCAGACCAGCCTTTGCTGGATACATGAGACTTATGTACATAGGTTTTATCAGTATACATTATAGGCCTATCTTCCGCCCGATACTGGGCAATTTATTATCAAATAAACAAATCTTTTGTATTTTATGTCATGTTTTACCATTAGGATGTGCTTGTTAATGTTAGTTTTTTCCATTGAAATCCTAATGATCGAAGGATTCGCTTGACACTAGTATTAGATCCTTTGAACTTTAAGTCTTTATCTAACTTTGCACGAATTTTTGAAACTGTAGGTAAACATTTTTCATCTAAACCAAAATTGTTAACAATACAACGTACGGCACCTTCCGTCAAAGTCGTCCAGTCCAGTAATATTCTTTGTGCGCATTCTGTTTTTGTTTGGTGTTTCAAACAGACTAGTCATAGGTTGTTCTTAATTCTATCGCTTTTCGTTTTTCGCTCTTAATCGTGCCACAGAACTTTCTGACACTCCAACAGCTGCTGCTACTCTTTCCTGCACGTTCCTACAATCTATCACAAACTTTTCTTCCATTGCCTCTCGTTCCATAAAGTCTATAACGTTCAAGATTGCTGCACGAGTCTGACTCTTTAGCACCTTACGATGCAGGCTACTTTTAACGCCTTCCATACTGTCACAGATAGCCCTAACGTATACCACCACTAACCACAGTTACTACACAGTGAAAAATTAGAAAGCACCGCGCGACAGCTGAGTGTAAACTTATGCACTCAACTGTCCTTGTAGCAGGAGCTCTGTTAGGAGGGGATGCGCTACGCGGGATAGTCCAAAGTGTGCATGCGCTGCCAGACGTCTTCCTAGCTGGCCCGATCTCTACCAGTATACAATTTGTTACCAATTTTTAAACAAGGACATTCAAGAAAGTGTATAAATTTATGACTATTTGTTTTTTAAGACTTTATTAAGGCTTCATTTTAAGAATATCATAACTATTGTTAACCATTTGCTCACCATTTGAAGCACATTTCCAACAGCATCCTCGCTTTCATATGTAATTTTAATACAATCAGGTACGTGATTAATTACCTTTCAGATTGAGATTAAGGCTGAAGATGCCCTTAATTAAAGGGCGAAACATGTCCCTATAATTTTATTCAAGATTTAATTTCTTAATTAAAATCTTTATTTATGTATTGAATAGGTTGACTAAATAAATTTTTAATTTTTATTTGACTTCAGTGGCAGACCAACCGCGTGTTCCCGCCATGTTAGCAAATAGGGATTGCTAACCTGCTAAAGGAGAAGCACGCTGGGCTCAGTGGCTCAGACAGTTAAGGCGCTGACCTTCTAACCCCAACTTGGCAGGTTCGATCCTGGCTCAGTCCGGTGGTATTTGAAGGTGCTCAAATACGACAGCCCCGTGTCGGTAGATTTACTGGCACGTAAAAGAACTCCTGCGGGACTAAATTCCGGCATCTTGGTGTCTCCAAAGACCTTAAAAAGTAGTTAGTGGGACGTAAAGCAAATAACATTATTATTAAAGGAGAAGCGAATTCTCCGTTTTCAAAAATCTGTTCTCCCCATGGAGATACAATACTAAAAATGGTTTTCATAGCCGCAGATCTTACGATCACAGGGATAGAACCAGCTTTTGGGTGATTAGGCATGTGCGTTTGCCAACGCCATGAAGCAATAGATAACTCGTTCAGACAAATTTGTTGAATTCCATCTAATGATGGAAATGTTGTATATTGTATTGTTATGTCTCTTTTGTTTTTCATTTGTTCCTTCATTGTTTTTAGCATTTTTTAGCTTGTATTATGTAAATAACTTAAACCCCACTTATTTCACTGAAGATGGGTCAAACGAGTCGAAACATGTTTGAATTTTATTACTCCATCTATTGATGGAATTATGTTTGTACAAAGGGCACTAGGAAAGTTTTGCAGTGTGAGTGAACGCTTTAGACTTTTTCAAAATAAATTCCACCACACTCAATACACTTCTCCATACGTCAAAACCAGTCACTGAACCAACTCTGCCACTTTTCTTCGGTTACATTTTCACACTCTTGATCCCATGCTGCCAAAAGCTCCTCATCGGGTGCAAAACGCCGCCCTTTCAGCTTCATCTTCACTTCTGGGAAGAGTGCGAAGTCACATGGGGCAAGATCAGGACCGTATGGAGGGTGATCAAGCACAGTCAACCCTGATCTGGCAAAAAAACCCATTGTTACATTAGCACGATGTGCTGGAGAATTGTCGTGATCCAAGAGCCAAGTACCACGAACCTGCTATGCTGGCGTAGCTGGGGGAGTGGTGATACTCCCACGTGGCGCGTCCCAGGTGGCAGATAGGGAGGTCCTTACTGGCGAACTTGAGGGAAATAAAATACCTCTCTTGGACCAAACACACACCCCCTGTGGGTGGGGGAGGCAGACGAAGAATTAACCTACGGTATCCCCTGCCTTGTCTTAAGAGGCGACTAAAAGGGCCGACCAAGGGATGATCCAATTAGAACCATGAAACTACTTGTAATTAGTACCATCATGCAGAGAACACCATGGGTTGCATTTACTTGCGCGTAGTACCACTATGTTAGGTACGCAATAGGTTTGTGATTTGTAGCGACAGTGTGTGAATCAGGAGGTGGGTCCTACAGTACCTGTGATTCGTACCCCTATATGAGCGACACCATGAGATTAGTGACACCATGGTTCTGCCTTACCTGTGCTCAGTTCCCACTGTGTGAGGAATTCCACGGGATAGTACGAGTCCCTGTGGTTAGTCCACTTACGTAAGGAACGCCATATGTTTGTGTTGCCTTTATAGGTTTGCGTTGCCTGCAAATAGCGTCGCAATGTGCGAAACACCGTAGGTCTGTGTTACATGTGCACATTACACTACCTGTGAATAGTACCATAATGTGTGGAATACCGCGAGTCTCCACTACTTTTGATTTGTACCGCAACATTACACATAGCATGGTTCTACTTTCCTAGTGATAAATACCAATATGAGGGGCTGATGACCTGGATTTTGGACCCGTTTCGACTATCATAATTGATTCAGCATCATGCTATAGAAGCAGTCCCTTGGTCAGTAATACTATTGTTTTGTGCCAGCTTCTGCGCATGTGAGGCAGTGTGGGTCGGATCCACTGATCGTTTTAAATTCATATCAGTCTATCCATTCATTCTTCGTCCTCATGCTTTGAATTCTGGTCAGTGGAGGATTTTGAACTTTTAAGTTGTCATTTCATTTCATCTCATTTCGTACCATTAGGGGCCAGTGACCTCGATGTTAGGCCCCTTTAAACAACAAACATCAATCAATCAGTCAGTCGGAGCCAAGTGTTGAGCCGTGGCCTTGGACGGAGATGCTTGAGAGCCTGGATGACCTCTGAGGCAGACAAGTCTCACAGTACCACTTTGCAGTAACTGTCCTTTGTGTTTCTAGCACAACCTGAATCAGGATGCCCCATTTAGTGAAGAATACTGAAATCATCCTTTTCTTCACTGACCTCGACTTTCGCACAGTCACAGGAGTACCCTCATCTTCAGCCACACCGTGTTCTGGGATTTTGTTGGGACATCGTAATAATAAAGCCAAGTTTCGTCACCTGTAACAATGCTATTGATGTTACGTGAAGTTTTAGCATTTTTCGGCACCATTTCACTCGATGTGCCCTTTGTTCCTCTGAAAGTGAACCCTTGAACCCAAGGGAACAAACCTTTCTAACATGGAGATGGTCATGTAGGATTGAATGAAGAGCTGGTGCAGGGATGTGGAGGGCCTCTTTTACCTGCCGATCTGTCAACCGCCTCTCTTGCTGCAACATTTTCCAGCTTCAATGTTATCCTCAGTCACTGATTCAGACAGTCGCCCAGAACGAGGATCGTCTTCAACCCCGAAAATTCCCCTCTGGAACTCCTTGTACCAGCGGAAAATTGTTGTCCGATGTGGACAGTCTTTCCCCAGCACAGGAGGCATTTTCTCCAGGCACTAGTCAACAGTTAATCCACGAGCAAAATTGTAGCGGATAATTGCGCGATATTCACCTTTAGACCACACTGACATCTTAACTTGCTTCCAATCCCACTGCTTGGTAACAACTGATGTGAAGGTCGCACCTTGCTGTCTTTTAGACCGGTTTTCGCCCTTCTTTTCATCCCTCACCATAACAGGGGTGTCCAGCCAACCATTTTTGCCTATTGCAAAACTTTCTTAGTGCATTTTGTATGTATTGAAAGGAGGATACATTGAAATATTTTTCATGTGTAAAGTAAAAACCGTCAATATGGAATGATTATAATATCTTGTAATATCTGTGTTTTGTAGTTAAGAATGTCCGCCAGCATAAACGTTGGCACAATTAGCTGCTGTTCTCGGAGGCCGGAGTTTTGTTTCCTGGTACTGAACTGCCAGAGATTTAAGAATTGCAGGAAGGTTGATATGCAGTAAAAATGGTACATGCGACTCTCTTTCATTGGGGACATGCCTAAAAATCTTGCACCACCTCAGGATGAGAAAACAAATTTACTTTAATTAAGAAATATTCATGATTGTTGCTATAATATACAATAGCAGGCGAGATCTTTAAGAAAGTGATTGTTTAATTTCTCGTAACTCGGGCCAATATAGATAATTTTTGGAGAGAAGTAGGTTTAAACCGTGAAAAAAAAAAAGTTTCCAATCATAACGGTTGTTTTACTTGCCAATGTACCTAACAAATAATAATAATAATAATAATAATAATAATAATAATAATAATAATAATAATAATAATGTTATTGATTTTACATCCCCTCTAACTACGTCTACAATTTTCGGAGACATCAAACAAAACAAACTGCGTTGATAAAAAAAATGGAGACAACGAACATATGAAATTAAACATTATGCTAATAAAACGCATTACTGCCCACCACACCTGTAGATAAGTTGGCAAGTTTCCTGTTATTTATTTTTAATCTTTCCATAATGGAACTTCTGGCACTATCTGGACACTTGACAGAATACCTAACCTAAACAATGCGGTCTCTCTTCTCTCAATTACAGCTGCTTAGGTAAATCCTGGTGTGATAAATGTAGAGAACAAGCATGAAGTGTACTTTAAAAATAAAGGTTTGGCTGTCAGCAGCCGCAGTTATCCAAAGAATGTTTCCAGTCACTAATTTATTTATTACATTTGAAAGTATAACTCGAAACATACACTAGTTATCAGCTGGTGGGTTGGTATGCTTTCTACAACATGGCTTTATTTGGAAGGGGTGGCGTCTGCTACACATACACAAACTGTGAATAACAGAGATCGTCTCCAGTAACTATTTGTGAATAGATTCATACTGTTTGGACTCTATAGTTGGGAACAAAACTATGGTATTTTTTAAAGATTCTAAAAGATGTGATCTTGAATGCTCTCGATGATATTGCATGGCAGTGAAGATGACGTCTTTTGGAATGACGACACGCCAGTAGCAGGAAAGTTGGCGGCACGAGACGACGATAATTGAAACTAAATCGGTGATCAGGTTTACTTTGTGGTAGGCCTTCTGCTCAACTGACAGAGACAAATGACTGGCCATTAAGCTATATTTATTAACATTGCGTAATACGATACCCTTTTCCCGTTTCTCGAATCGGGTCGAGTTTGAAGTGAGACGAATCTTCATAGTGAATTTTTACGACTGCATGCCTTTTCCTGGCGTCATCCTCGTTAGAAGAGTTAATCAGATGAAATGAACGACGTGATATAAGAGTAAGTAAAACTGACTATATTTAATATACATGTAGGCCCAAAAGTCATGTTTTCACCATTTATTGTCTTTTTAAATTTAGAAATACTGCCTTCTAACGAAAATAGCCAGTACAAGTCAGAATACATTCATAAGTTTGTTAAAGAATAGTATAAAATGTTTATGTGTACATTTTATAGCCTAGAATTCACATGCTCACTGCACAAAATTTGAGGTTATCGCATATTGGACCGCCCTACTTTTTTGAATGTAAAAGTGGGCAAAACGGGGGGGTCTAATAAGCTAGTAAATACGGTTTTTGTGGGAGTACACTGTGAAAATAAACAAAATGTGGAAAAATTACAAAATGTATTTTTGTGGTAAAGTAATGGTAACTGATTATTTTTGGAAATACTCTACAATACAATGTGACACCATGGAAAATACACTGTAGATACACTGCGAAAAATGCAATACCGATTATACAAAGTTCTTACAATTTACTTAGAAAATATGGAACTAAGCAATGTAAAAATTAATATTTTAAACTCAAATAATGTGATTTTCTCCTCAAATAACTATTAAAAAAAGCATTGAAAATAATATTGACACTGCAGGATTACACTATAAGATTTAACAAAATGGGGGAAGTGTATTTTGTGGTAAATTTTGATGATAACTGATGTTCCTCTTCACAGAAATACCCTACAAAACTAAGAATTAACATTGGAAGATATGTGACTATGAAAAAACTGATGTATATAGATGGCAAGAAAAGCAATACAAATTATTTAAAAAATTATACAATTTAGAAAATACTTTTGTAACCTTTGAGTTCTGCTTTCTTCCATTTCCTGAATTACAAAGCAAACTGGGCTTTCTATTGATCGAGATAAATATTTAAACACTACAGAAATACAATGCAGAAACAAAACATGAAACATTTTAAGTTGTTTTTGTGATAAATCTGTGGTAGTGATTCATTTCATCAAAGACATACCCATCAGCACGTGAAATTAGTCATTTTAATGGTTTAAAATATATCAATTTTCAAAACATGGCCCAGTACACAAGCAGTGCAAACACTATGTTCTCTCTTTTTCGACTCAAGTTGAACCCGGCATCATTTATTAATTACATTCTGAAGCCGTGGAGACTAAAGTTGAATATGGCAGCGGACGGTGTGTGACCGCCGTTTGACTAAAGTTGAACATGGCAGCACGTGGGTTGAAGATCTTACGCCCTTTTCTCATACCTCATGGTTGGCATGAAGAAGTCCTTGTACTTGCATGGCAAAGTTCCTGGTTGCACAGTGGTGTGCTATGCCAGCACGGTCTCTCCCTTCTCTCCAGCTCTTGGATCATGACCCAGTTTGGAGGTCATAGCTCTTGGCTTAAATAGCGCAAGCAGACGTGGAGTGGAGAAGAGAGGGGAGGTAGAGTAAACACTTTCACTTAGCCAATCACAGATCAGTGGATTGTTCCAGCAAGATCTGCCCGCTAACCATACGTAAGATGATGATGATGTGACATAACAGCAGGAAACCTGGTTTAGAATCAGGTAACAGTACATTTAGAGCTGGGTTGAATCGGAGTTTATGTGATGTGTGCGGTACGGAGTAATGTAATTTTACATTGGGAAGTTTGAAAGGTTTTATAACTGTGCTGTGATTGTTCTAGTTTATAAACTTCAGAACAGTGAGACTAGAAAGAGAGAGATGGAGGGGGGCACAGACTAGCATGATGGTGTTCCTGAGTATTTGTGTAAGTAATTATTAGAGTTAGTTAATAAGCCTTAGAGTGAACACTACCAGTCATTATGTTTATTTATTTATCTATTCTGCCAACACGTTACAATAACAGTGTTAACTAGCCATTTTTCAGCAATGTAAAACTTCATTACGTTAGTGTGCCATGACAAGTATTATGATATATTGGTGAGTGATTCAGTTATACACTATTTTAAGGGCACTTACTGGATCCTTTGATTTGAAAAAATACTGCTCATACTCCATCTTTTTTGGTTATGTATCGTTTCCAGATTTTATTTTATGATGTGATTTTCATTGTTGCATAGGTTCTACATTCTTTATTACAGTTTTCTGTGCCCTCTAATCAAAATTATTGCTGAATATGTGTCTCACCATTGCACAAAAGGAACCTGGTTTTTTTAATGGGGAAATATTACAATATATACTTTTGATCAAAATCGAAATCCTTCACATGATCTGTGGTTGACAAATTGTTACACAAATCTGCAGGAAATTGATATCACGTCTAGAAAGAACAAAATGTGAGATTGTTTACTAATTTCCTAGTCTTGCCTTGACATTGTATATTCTTGTATTTTACTAGGAGTATTTGACATGTCTAACCTGTATTTATTCCTTTGTTAAGTACAATACATTTTTGATATTTTCATTGAAGGTTTAAATAAGTATTCTCTCATCTGTGCTTTGATATGGCTGCAAGATCTACTGTCTTATCCCATAGATAACTTGGAGTTACATTAAATCAGGGTTTACTTTAAAATGAGAATGAGAATATATACAGCTTAATTTTGGAATTTGGAAGCTAACTGGCTTCATTCAGTCACTAATCTTTATCAATGTACATGTTTATCATAATGTTGTATTAACAAACTCTTGTGTATTCTAGGTGGTGTGCTCATCTTGTAAACATGTGTCGGTGACATATGAACCCTTCATGTACCTCTCTGTCCCTTTACCTCATGCCATGGAGCGACAGATTTGTGAGTTACATTTTATATTTTAGTGTATGGCATTGTGAAAAGTAAGAACAAAATATACACCAAGAGAAGGAGCTGGTACTCAGTAATTTCACCTCTTAAAACTACTGAATTCTGAACAAAAATATCTCAGAAAAATTTACATAACCAGTGTGTCCTTACTGTTCCCAATGCCTTGCATAGAGTAGTGATGTATGTTTGTTAACCCGCGAGGCCTCGCCGCGTGGTCTTTTCGACCGCACATTCATTTATTCACTTGTAATCTGCAATGAACTTACATCTCGTCTTGCTCTTGCTTCTCTTATCCCTCGCTGGAGAGTTGACAACGCTAGTGCAGTAACAGTTAATCTAAATTTGTTGTCCATTGTTACCGGGAGGAAGAAACTCTGACCTCGACGGAAGTTGCGGTCTTTTCCACCGCGCGCAAGGCCTTGCGTTTGGCGTTGTTCTTTTGTTTGTGTTCTGTAAAGATACGTTTGCGTAGCATTTTGGGTATTGAAAAAGGGAACCAACGTCACCAAACTGTAAATCAGACAGACACTGATCGCTGTTGCTTATTGTGACAGAAAGAAGAATCGGAAAACCAAAACTAAATGTGTTTCATGTTCACGTTTCATATGTAAAGAGCATACATGGCCATCATGTGTCCAGTGCACGGAGAAAAGTGTTGAAATCGTGCAGGAGAAGGGGGATGATGACTAAATTCTTCAGCATTTGTGAGATCTGGCAAGTACTGAACGGTTTTCCTGTATTGCACTCAGTGTTAAGTTCCGAGATTTGTTTTGAAGCAGCCATAGGTGATGAAAATTACTAATGACTGGTGCATTGGGACTTGAGTGGGTTTTCATTCTTTAATGTTTATTACTGTTTGCATTTTACATTTCCAGAGTTCAATTTTTAAACATCGGTAGCCATAAGTTCTGACGGACAGATGTTCAAAGTAGTCAATTGAAATGAATATATCTTTATTTTGTGTCTTGTAGAATATTTTCTCAGCTGATTAGACATACATTTGTGTAATAAAACTATGATATGACATTTTGGTGTATTGTATTCGAAAAAATAATTTGTGCATTAAATAATGGCCCATGGATTCTGTGCGGTCGAAAAGACCGTGCGCGAGTTCTGGTGAAAAAATATCAGTGCGAGTTCTCGTGGGTTAAATGTGTTATGTTATTATTAACCTTGCTAAAAGCACCTACAGGTGGCCTTGATTGTTACAGTGTCAAGCCTTTATGGCCTGACACTGGGTTAGCTGGTTTGAGTCCCATTGTTGGAAAAATATTTCACCATCAGAGTGTTTGCTGGCAGCCTAGAAGAGATGATGGTATGCAATTCCTTATCCCTAGATTGCATTCCAAAACGTTTGGGTTCAGTTCTAAATCTCTCCACAGTGTCTATACGGAGTGAGGTTATATCATGTTGATGATTGTGATTCAGCCATTGGACAGACCCCTTGTTATTCGATGGGAGTAGGCTGTTTGCCAACACTAGGCATGTTTTGTGATAAATTGATGAATTTGTGGGGACATTGCAGAGCATTTTTTAAAATTGGTGGTCCAATAAAGCCTTTTTGGTCATTGTCTTACTTCAAAAGCTTAAATGTTTATATATTTAACAAATTATTCTCAAAATTCTTGTTTTAGCCCACTGGGCTGACAATCCTGGTAATGAACTTTCAACTGTTCATTGTCCCTCACTAATGGTTTGTTAATTATCTCATAGGATACTTCCCCCATGGTCGATTAATTATCCTCATTAGAGAGTATCATTCCCTAAAAAATTCTTTCACTTGCAAAAGCTGGAACGAGCCTGCCAATTTTTATTAGCACCGGGCATCTCCATTTCCACTGCCTGTACTGCTTACTACTGTTTGACCGGCCAGGCAGGAAAAGAGTGGGGTGTACTGTATTAGATCAAGCAAGTTGCTTCAATCCTGGCCAGGAAAGGAATTTCCATCCTGGGCAAAACGAAATGCGATCGCTTAGTATTATCGATATTGTACCAGGAAAGCCTTTACTTTAACGGCTAGCTTTAGGAGCGTAAGATGAATACGTAGGGTGTGCACGGCACAGTATTTGGTGTGGGTACAGAGAGAGAGGTTAGTTCAATGTTTCGTGTTATTTTCAAAGTTCTGAGTTTATTCATAAGCTCAGTATTATATCACCTTTTACAAGTGCTGCTGGTCTGGCGTGTTGTCCTCCTTGATTTCCACAGGTGGTGTCATCCCCATATAACTATGTCCCCTGGGCTGCTCTCACCGTGGATCTCGTATCAGCACCATGGGACCACTCCTGGAATTCTCGATGGAACTTCTTGAAGTTCTAGGTCGTCTCGTCGCGGAATTCACTTTCGCTCGTGGATTACTAGACGACTCTTATTCATATTCAGACAACACACTACACTACCAACCATCACAGAAATATCTTCTTCTTCTTCTTCTTGCGTTACGGCCTCTGTAGGACCACGGACAGCTCCTTCACGGATTGCATTTTCTTCTTCTCCTCCCAGAACCTCTTCATCCTTTCTCTTCTTCTCTCCCGCTCTTCTTCCGAGATATTCAGTATCCTCTTCTCTTGTCTACTCCACTGGTGACTCTCAATCCTTTTCCTGTATCCATCCCTATCATTGATCTCTGGCATATTAGTCGGTATGTACTTGCTTTTCCAATTTTCCTTTTCTTCCACCTTGATCCCCAATTCTGACCAATCTTTCCGGAGTTCAACTACCCACTTGGTTCCTGTCTTTCCTCGTGTCCTCGCTGTTGTTTCCCATACTCTTTTCGTCAGTCTATCCATATTCATCCTGATTACATGTCCCGCAAACCGTGCTCTTTTCAGTCTGATTTCTTCTGAGATTGTCCTCATGTTCCGGTATAGTTCTTCCCTGGGTCTCCTCATCCATCTCTCACCTCCTCTCTTAGGGCCTAGTATTTTCCTCAATATTTTTCTCTCTTCTTTCTCTAGTTGTTCCGCACCATTTCTTCCTAGTGCTATTGTCTCAGCAGCATATAATACAGCATTTCTCACCGTTGCCTTGTAATGTCTGATCTTTGCGTCTGTAGATATATTCTTTTTACTGTATATATCTCTGGTCATACAGAAGGCTGATCGCATCTTCTTTATCCTCTCTGTTATTCCCTCATTACTCCTATTCCTTCCTGTTATAACTTCTCCTAGGTACTTGAATTTGTCCACCTTTTGCACGGTGCCTTCCGGTGTTGTCCAATCCTCAGTGGTATTCAATGTCTTTGTCTTGTTGTAGGCGATCCTCAGTCCTACCCTTCCGGCTATATTGCTTAAGTTGTTGAGTTGTGTCTTTGCATCTTCTTCTGTCTCACTTACTATAGCTATGTCGTCCGCAAAGGCTAGACAATCTACTTGGGCCCTATTGTCCTTTTTGTCCCCAACATGCGTCTTTGGTATTCCCATTGTCTCATTCATTGTTCTCCACTGTCTGATGACTTCATCCAGAGCTATGTTGAACAACATTGGTGATAATCCATCTCCTTGTTTGACACCAGTGTTGATATCAAATTCTTCAGAGAGTACTCCTCTGAATCTCACCCTTGCCTTTGTGTCTGATAGAATTTCCATTATGAGTTCATGTGTAGTGCCATCTAATCCTCTGTTCTTCAGGATTCTTCCAAGAGTTTGTCTGTCGATGGAGTCATATGCCTTAGTGAAATCTACAAAGGTTACCACCGTTTTTTTGTTCTTTATGGCCCTATGTTCTATCAGTTGTTTCAGTATAAATATCTGTTCTATGCATCCTCTTCCCTTCCTAAATCCTGCTTGGTAGTCTCCAATTGTACTTTCTAACTGTTCTTCCAGTCTATTGAGCAGGACTTTCGACAACACCTTATAGCCAATCTCTAGTAGCGAAATTCCTCTATAGTTGTTTGCATCCCTCTTGTCCCCCTTCTTATGTATTGGTATTATGATCGCATTCTTCCATCCTTCTGGTAACTTCTTTGTTCTCCAAATCTGGCCGATGATGTTGGTCATGTTGTCTACTGCCTTGTCACCTCCCCACTTAATCATCTCAGCTGATATTCCATCTTCTCCGGTTGCTTTGTTATTCTTTAGATCGCTTATGGCCTGTGCGACCTCATCTCTAGTTGGAGGACATGACTCTCTCTCTTCTGTGTTTGTCCCCAGCTCCAGCTCTTCTTCAGGTGGTTCACAGTTTAACAGGTCATGAAAGTATTCTGCAAGTATCCTACAGTTCTCCTTCGCACTAACTGCCAGATCCCCATTCTTATCTCTTATAAAGAGTTCTCTGCCTTTATATCCACTCAGGCTCTTTTTGAATTTCCCAAAAAAGTCTCTACTATTGTTTTTCCTGAAGTTGTTTTCAATTTCATCCAATTCCTACTTCATCCTCTGTCTTTTGGTCCATCTTATGGTTCTGGCTGTTTCCTTCCTTACTCATAGGAAAACTTCCCATTTTTCCAGGTTCTTCTTAATGCTCCAGTCTCTCCAGGCTTTCCTGCGATTCTCAACCGCCATCACAGAAATATGCAATAGTGATTACATCCCTCCATATGGGGTTGGCATCAGGAAGGGCATCTGGCCGTAAAATAGGGCCAAATCCACATGTGTGACACAGTTTGCACCCACGAACCCACAGGTGTGGGAAAAGCGGTAGAAGAAGAAGTATTATTAGACGAGTCTTAAATTATAAGTCCCCCGGATACCACCAGATCAGATGTTTTCTTTGTAACACGAATCCTAATTTAACTTGTGTAAAAGAAACTGATTGTTTTTCACTAATATTGTCACTGGAGATTATTAGCAAAGTGAATAATGAAATTGATTGTGTTCAAATGTTAATGAGATTGAACTTGCAACGACTCGTCACGTAGGAAAGTTTCAATTTCACTTATTTACAGATATTTACAGAAATAAAGGGTTTATTCACAAGCGGGAACACTGCTGAATAACACAAAAGAATGTACTGTAAGTTTATGTTACATGAAGTAATTTGTGTACTGAGTTCTACTATGCACTGGTTCTTTGAATTGAGCGTATAAATGACACGAAATATAAGTTCAGTCAATACTACTTACAGCCACATTAACATTCACTCATGGTGATGGGAAGTTAATGTGTGTTCCCTATACTCCGCACGGCCTTACTTCTAAATTGAAGTTTCGCAAAACAGATGAGCATCGCCTTTCCTCTGTTGCCAGCGCTCTACACCCACGAGAACAGCTGATGCAATACGACCGCAGTAAACAGCCCTGATGAATATGGATTGAAAACAAATTCACAAAAACTACACTTACTAGCAACATCTGACACTAAAAGATAATATATTATTAAGAATAAAAGAGAATGAGGAAATAACACATCACTCACCGCTAATGGCTGGCACAGAAAGGAGGTTATGGCCTACAAAGGGAACACTCCATTGATCTCAGAGTCGCTGGAATCCTCCAAAAATGTGAAAAACACACTAATTACTGAAGGAAAATTCAAAAGATCGCGAACCGTACCGAATAGCATACACGCTGAGCAAGATAGATTAACCACGTGGTGAATGTAAATATTAGAGTTGGCAACTAGGCTTCGAGATCGTGCTCTGCCGATATAAATCGATATGAATGACAGCTTGGGATTGGTTGGATGTCTATGCTTCAGCGCATAACCGCCAGACAGAGCCAAAATCAGCCAAAATGTCAATTTAGAAGTAGAGCCGTATGGAGTATAATAATCACAATTGTAAATGTTCAGTGGCATCTTATGAAAGAGATTAACTTTGACATAAGTTCATCACCCAAGAAATATAGACGAAGTTAATGTTGGTTCACAAGAAGAAATAATCAACGTTCGTGACTCAAGGAATGTAAATGAAGTTAAAGTTATTTCACAAGAAGAAATTTTTAGAATTTGTCATACGGTTGATCAGGTACAACTTCTAACTCACCAGAAAATATTACAAGTCCGTGACACAGTGTTTGTGCAAAGAGTTTAAGTATAAATTTCACTCGTAGAAATTCTGCGTTCGTTGTAATTCTTAACTCATCCTAAGACATTGCGTCGATCAGCGTAATGTCCAGCAGCTAGCCTGCCAAGCAGAACTCTGGATCACGAATGAGATAATTTGAGCATTAACTGGCCCTCTTATATACTCAAATGCTGTAGCTGGTGGGCTACTTCATGTATCTTGCATCAATTTATAATCTACTGAATAATTTCTATATCCTTAGTCGGATTGCAATGACATTTTGATATGTTGTGAAGTAAATGATGGCGCACGGGATGTTGTTTAAATTGCTGTAGCTTAATTATTTTGGGAGTTATTAAATATGGAAAGGAATCGGTTGATGTGGAGTGACGGCTGAGCGTGGCTTACGTCACTCGTTTCCCGTCAGCTGGCCCTTTGAATCGACCGAGCTTGATAGCTGCAGTCGCTTAAGTGCGGCCAGCATCCAGTATTTGGGAGATAGCGGGTTCGAACCCCACTGTCGGCAGCCCTGAATATGGTTTTTCCTATCTTCACATCAGGCAAATGTTGGGGCTGTACCTTAATTAAGGCCACGGCCGCTTCCTTCCCACTGCTAGCCCTTTCCTGCCCCATCATCGCCATAAGACCTATCTGTGTCGGTGTGACGTAAAGCAACTTGCAAAAATACTTTGAATCGAGCGTCTAAATGACACGAAGAATAAGTTCAGTCAATGCCCGTACTTTATGCTTGAAGAGCATGACAGGGTACGCAGGGCGTGTACAGCACATTAAATTGGAGTGGTACAGAGAGTGAGAGGATGTGCTTTGAATGAAGTTCTAAAAATTTTTTAAAAATTTTATTGTGAAATTCAAGTTCATATCACCTCAGTACAGTAGATGGTGGATTGGGCATGACCTTTCTCCGTCATGTGGCTGGCGATGTCCCGCGTTACTCTGCTACTCCTCTTGTCCTCACCGTGGATCAGCTCTTGGCACCATGGAATCATGTCCACTCCAACAAGGGAAGCTCTAGAAATTCTGAAAGTTCTAGAAATTCTTGAAGATCTTGGAGGTCTGGGAGTTTCGTTCGCCAAGATCACTCACTTCGAAGGATAGCGCACGAACACACGCATTCAAGCCCTTGTACATATTGGACGTATTAGTCTGAGGTGTGATTTCTGAACTCACTTTAATCATTTCCATGAAAGGATAAGAAAGTAAATGCAAAAAAGCCGTATTGAATGTCATTGATATTGACACAAATGTTTTAAGGCAAATAAACTGGTCACTTGAGAAAATAAAGAAAATAACTTTCATGTGGCCAAATGTCAACAGAATCAAACCCCCATTCTTTTTTAACATATGTGACACGTGGCACAAATTATGATATTGTTCACAAATAGTTCACTTAAGCTTTTATCGTTCCAAGAATATAACACAATTATTTGTAGAGTTCTACTGCTTTATGATTGCTTTGCATGTATTTACAAAATTTATTTAGCACTGTGGTGGCACTATGAATGGCAATTACTTCACTTTTGTAGAAGGAATCCAATACTTTACATGTGAAATTAGTAGCACTATTAGACTATTAATGCAGGAGTTCACTCACACTGCCCTGTTTATGAATAATCACACTGGTAAAGCTGTATAATACTTTGATAGTGAAAATTAGTTCCGTTTCATTAATGTCCTGGGTTCATCTAAAGATACCGTGAAATTACAAGTTAATTCACACGTGAAGTTTTGATGTTTCCTAACATTCAGATTTCACTTAAATAATACAAGTCCTAATGCACTGTTCAATGTTCTAAGTTTGCTATCAGCAGAAATATTTTGATCATTTTGAATACAAGTCTTAAGTACGCAATCTGCAGAAATATTTCAATCGTTTTGAATACAAGTCCTAATGCACTGTTCAATAGCATAAGTTCGCTATCTGCAGAAATATTGCAATCATACTGAGATATTTACCACCGGAGAAAATACAAGTTCTAATGCACTGTTCGAAATTCTAAGTTCGCAAGACTATTGAAATGTTTCAGTTACTTTTCACCATAATTTTGTATAGTCAGCTGTAAATTCCGATTCCGTACTGTCACGTGGCGGCACGAACTTCCATCAGCCAACCATCCTGGTTCGACTGTGGGACAAGACTGTGTCGTGTTGAATTCTCGCGCCTCTTTTATACCAAAGTTGCGGAGATTTCAGCTGTTTCATTTCTTTCAATATTTTCCTTAATCTGAGTTGGATTTTCATGAAACTTGGTGGTATTGGAGATATTAAAATGGTGTATACGGTGATGTTATTATTATATTTGTATTTTAATTCCTATACGAATTATTTATAATAGAAGGTTTGGAAGGTTCTATGGATGATGCGACTTAGCCTTGGCGAGCCGGGACTGGCTCCTACGTCACTCACACATGCTTGCTTTCACCAGCTGGTCTGTTGGTGTGCGGCGCGTATGTTAAGTTAGAAATACTTAAACTCTAATGCTGGACCAGCGTTCCTGGTGCAATATATAAAATAACATGTCCTGACTGATTCATCATTGCTGAACAAAAACTACTGGACATAAAGAAATTAAATTTTGGGGATACGTTTATATTACAGTGTAAGTGCTCACTAAGGAGAGATTCTTCGATATTCCATCACTAAGCGGGTGAATTGTTTAAATGAGTATATCTATACCTCAAAAACTTTACAGAGGTGAAAATTGGTATTTGGAATCTCCTTTAAAAATAAAGAAACTTGTATTCTTTTGTTTTAGGAAATCCACTTAAGGGGGGTGAAAAGAAGTGAAAAAGCGGTTGAATTCTTTCTATGAGGATACTTCTCAAAAACTGAAAATGTTACAGACGTGAAAATTCACATTTGGAATCTCCTTTAAAAATTAAGAAACACATAATGGGTGATATGAATAAACCGGAGGCGTATCTCTTGTCTCATATGTCTCAAATGTATAAGAATAAAAAAGCGATGTTTCAGCAGTGACCTTTGCTCCTTGAGACACAGCTCATTAGCGGATTCTCCCGGAGACACATCTCCAAATGTATATGAATAAACTGGAGTTTAGTCTCTCTGAATGGAGACTGGTCTCAGAATTTCTTGAGACAGCCCAAAAGGTGACTCAAGCCAATAGAATCAGGCTGAAAACGTGATGGCGAAGTTTATGATGGTTTTACAACGGAGAAGAAAAATTTATAAAGCACGTAGAAATTCTCTCGAACATGATTATAAAGATCTCTACCGTTACCGGAAAGAAAATGTGGAATGATTAGCACATTTTCTAGAGCCAATACACGAGATATTCATATAACAATAATGATAAAGATGATGACGATGATAGCCATTTGCGATAGGATTTACATGCATCATAAAGTCTAAGATGTTCAAAATCAAACCAGAAATATGCAAAACCGTGCAACATACAATTCTGATAATTTTCTTAGTAATTATTAAATTAATTTAATTATTCTTAATCTATTCTACATTTGTGATTTTTTCTGTACGTTAACATTTTTTCTATTCACAAAATACGACTAACATTTTATAAATGAAATTAATTCACAATCACGGAAAAGGCCGAAACAAAACATAGCTATGTTTAAGATATGACCTACAATTATTCAAGGCTTTCATTATTCACTTTGTCCTGCTCCTTAGCTGAATGGTCAGCGTGGTACTTTTCGGTTCAGGGGGCCCCCGTGTTCGATTCGCTGTCGGGTCAGAGATTTTAACCTAAATCCTCAACATTCCTGCAACTCACACACAACGCTATCCTCCACTACAATAACACGGCAGATGACACCTATCCTCGTCGGAGGGTCTGCCTTACAAGGGTTGTACCAGGCTAGAAATAGCCACACGAAATTATTACCTATTATTATTATTATTATTATTATTATTATTCACATTTTGATATCTGGAAGGATATTTTTTCAAGTCTGAAAATTATCGCTCTCTTATCACATGTTGGCCAAATGGTATTGAACGAATGTGCGAGTATCTTTGGTCCTGGTGTAAGCTATCCCATTTATGTTTAAGTGCCGTAAAATTCCCTGCCCATGCCTTTTTCAATTGCACTGTTTCTAACTTTATTTAAAAGTTTCAACCGGCAGCTCGTGCCCTTGAAAAAATATGCTGTAACTGGTTTCACAACATTTAACAGATTCGCATAATGACGTCATTCGGCCAATGGTTTGCTGCCTCTATGAGTGCTGCTCTTTCTCAACCATCGCACCAAAATCTCACCTGCGCCGCATACTACAAGGGAAGCATTTGGTTTGGATCAGACAAATTTCGATGAAACTTCCATGAATTGTCAATCTACCTGTCTTAAATTTATTGCTGATATTCACTTTGTCATAAAATCAATGACGTTATAATTAATTGCTAAAGAACAGCGGGGTGGTTTGCAGCTGTATTGACCTCGCGTATGCTCTGTAGAAATGCACTGATAGTTCTATATTAAAGTTACATTAAACAGTGCGCTATAGAGTGAAAATTAGATTTTGACAACATGCTATGGGCTTTACGTCGCACCGACACAGATAGGTCTTATGGCGACGATGGGATAGGAAAGGCCTAGGAGATGGAAGGAAGCGGCCGTGGCCTTAATTAAGGTACAGCCCCAGCATTTGCCTGGTGTGAAAATGGGAAACCACGGAAAACCATTTTCAGGGCTGCCGATAGTGGGATTCGAACCTACTATCTCCCGGATGCAAGCTCACAGCCGCGCGCCTCTACGCGCATGGCCAACTCGCCCGGTTGACAACATGAACAGAATGTCTTGCT
The DNA here is from genome assembly GCF_040414725.1 of Anabrus simplex. Taxonomy (NCBI): domain Eukaryota; kingdom Metazoa; phylum Arthropoda; class Insecta; order Orthoptera; family Tettigoniidae; genus Anabrus; species Anabrus simplex. The sequence continues at coordinate 1,422,012,118 of NC_090265.1, read as the reverse complement.
CGTCAAACCCATTTTACTAACATGCACAGGATATGAATATTTCAAAATATTAGGCTTTTAATACTTCTTTGTCGTTTACAATTGAAGCTAAAATATGTAATATGAAATCCTCGTCATTTGTATATAAACTTGCATGCTATAAATAGCCTTAAACTTTCGGATTCTTGTTGAGAGTGATTCATTTTGTCACACTGCGGGTAACCTATATAACAACGTCAATCATGCAGCGATGTTCTGATGTCTTAATTGATCATCCTACCATGTTTCATTAAAATCGCTGCCATCTACACACCACGTTCCATGTACAACTGGAGCAAAAATTTACTGTCAATAAATACCGGTACGAAAATGTTATTTCACGGCAGAACGGTTATCACCATTGAGTTCCGTATGTCTATAGCTCAGCATGTTACTAAGTTTCATTGCAATTTGTCCGGTCCAAATCAAACAACTCCCTTGTTAGTTATATTCGTTAATGAATATGGATAGCATTTTGTATTATTTCTATGTTTTGAAAGTGTGAAATTTAGACAGTTTATGCAACAGTATATAGGTATTGGTTGTATATTATATACCAGGTGAGTTGGCCGTGTGGTTAGGGGCGCGCGGCTGTGGGCTTACATCCGGGAGGTAGTGGGTTCAAGCCCCACTGTGGGGAACCCTGAATATCGTTTTCCATGGTTTCCCATTTTCACACCAGGCAAATGCTGGGACTGTACCTTAAGGCCACGGTCGCTTCCATCCCACTCCTAAACCTGTCCCATCGTCGCCATAAGACCTATCTATGTCGGTACGACGTGAAACAAATTGTAGAAAAAGTACATTATATGCAGAAACACCCCTAGCTATGCACAGGTATGATCAATAAACTCCTCATATTCGTGAAGAATGAATTACAAAGCGTGTTTAAAAAGTGTTTGAATGACTTTCAATGACCGCAGAAAATTATGCATTTGTATGTGGATCCTAAATGTGATGATAAATACAATGTAACTTCTTACACAATATCTTGAAGGAAACTTACAAGAAAAGAAACCTTAAATGTCGCTCCTAAGCTGGGGTTCAAGTATACAAAGTGTACGAGCCACTACGTTTATGTAAGCCTAGAAAGAAGTGAAATAAGAACTAGTGATTACTGAATATTGATAGGTAGAATAGGCTCCCAAGTGAAACATAACTGAAGAAGAAGAAAAGTCTGTCAAGAACTATTCTAAATGAAAAAATATCGGTGGGTGTTCCATTTTGGTTGTACTTGTTTGTTGTGCTCTTTTCTCCCTTTGATGTAAAATACTTTCCATTTGCAGTTGCAAAATCTGCTTTTGCACTGAAATGAGTTCTGTTTTTTTTCGAGAATACACTGTCGCTTTTCAATCTTTTTCGCTTTTAAATCTAACACTTTCATCTGTTCCAACAAAACCACTCTTCGTAGCTCTCTGATTGTTAATTCACTCGTCAGCTGACAGATACCAGAACCAGTGTCAAGCGGAAGGAGACAAGTCTCGTTAGCGAGAAACAAACTTTATTCATATACATGATGAGTTCTGTCTCGCAAGTGACTTCCGTCTCAATCCTCCTTCGAGACTTGTCTCCGAGTTACATCTCATTTTTATTCATATCACCCATTCTATTGTTTTCAAAAGATCCTCTGGGGGAGGGGGGGGGAGAGGGTTAAAAGGACTGAAAAAAGAAGTTGAATTATTTTTATGTCCAGGCAAAGCTACTGGATATAAAGAAATACTGGGGATACATTTCTACTACAATGAAGTAAGGAAAGGTTTCAAAAAATTCCAGCTCTAAGGGCTGAAACAGGGGAAAACCCAGAAAACCAAAATATTAATTACTCCAAAGCCGTTCACAAAGTTGAAATTTCACTCAATTATTGCTTCCTTATATACTAGATGCCAGATATGACAAATTTAGAAAACCTTCCAACCCTTAATCCATTAGCATACTAATTGTAACAAGCTGACAATGTGTGTATATACCATTTTTTCATACATAACATATAGTTTTACACAACTAGTTTTATACATGTAACCTGCATCATACTGGAATTTTAATCATACCTGTGTTTGATGCAATGATGAACTGCAACCTGAAGAACACTAAAAGTTTTTAGAGGTGTGAAGCACCTTAAAACACTCTAGGAAATGTAAAGCCACCAAGCACTTTTCACACTCATATCTCGTTCAACTGGTTTTTTTCTTCTTGCCAGCCTTGCATACAACACAGTCACGTTATGGAATCTCTTTTTTAGGGTTTGGGGGTATAAACCTTGCAAAGTGTGCCCACTGAGCTGTCTAGTGAAACAGGTGAAGTGCCCTTTTGTGGTCTGCCCCATTTTGGATAGTCAGGAAGCACAACACACTCAAGGATTTGTTCTGCTAGGAGGACTCTAAATTCTGTGAAGTGCTGTTTCTTTCTTTGAATATTGCAACATCCATTAGATAAAAGAATATATGCTTATATCTCTTAGCATACCTACACATTACAGGGAAAGATGACAGCTGCTGATCGTGTTTATCTATATCATTCATGCAGTTGTTCTAATCTATTATTACATTTGGCTTTGAGATTACAGTATTAGTTTTTCTATCTTGTTTTTGTGTGCCTATCATTTCCTCCATATCATAGCAAATGGATAGAACAGTGACAGCTTTCCTGTCCATCCTTTTCAGTGCCATGATCTTGTGTGAATACGCTAACATGGTGTCCCCCTTCTACATTTTCCCCAACCTGAACTCTTGTGGCATGTTTTTTCTATTGACACTCACTGTACCTACTGCATTTGTTTTTTCGGAAGACAAATTTAAGAACAGGGAGGCTGAAGTATACCAGTTATCAACATAAATTGGGTGCCGCTTCTCAAGATATGGTTCCATAAGTTACATGACTATAGCCTCACTTGACAACATTTAGTTGCTTTTGCTTGGGTTGAGTTTTTTCCCCTGTATAAATAGAAAATCCCAGACAGTATCCACTGTCAGACTCACAAATTTTATAGATTTTATGCCAAATCGGGCCCTTTTCTGTGGACTGAATTGGTTGTAACACAATCTTCTCCTAATATTTATTAGGCATGACTTCAGAGAAAAAGTGAGTGTAAAGTTTCGGATGGACCCTTAATGATTGTAAGTTGGGTTTTCTTACTTGAGCCAAGAGAATACATGAAGCTAGAGTTGGGTCGTTCATGAACTAGATCATTTGAACGACTCTCTCATTTGAACTAGTACGAGTTCGTTCAAAGAATTTGAACGGGTCGTTCACGCAAGCATACAGCATGTTAGAGGACGAAGACCTAAGCAAGCATCATCTATTGTAAAATGTATGTACTAGCTGGTGCCTCGTTCATTGAACGAAGTGGCGCGAGAACTGGTTCTATGAAGACAGCACAAATGAACTACCTCGTTCATTTAAACTACTTCGTTCATTGGAACGACAAAATAAGCTCGCACATAAATGGCCAATGGCATGCCGTGTTAATGATCACATGACAGCACATCTCCTCTCACACTTCTCAACTGGCGGCGGCGCTGTGCATTGGGTACTTGTTTGCTGTTCGTACTAGGAGCTCTGAAAGACGACAATCAAATTCCAAGTTCGCAAAATGTTGTACCGGTCTTTGCCTGCTTGCTATAAATGAGCTTGCGTTTGTTCGAGTCTGGTTTTATGCAAAATACGGTCCACAATACACACAATGGGGTGATAATATCGCTGGTTTACCTCTTAAAACATTACAAAAAAATAAAAACGTTTTTATAGTCTGGCACTTACGTACTCTAAGCGTTCTATAATACATGACAGTTGTGGGAATTATACATGGGCACTGGTAAATAAATACTTTGTCTACACACAAAACAATCAATGTCAACAATATGAGGCACAACGAAATCACACACACTTGGAGCGGAGTGGCAAAATCATGTTATCACATGGTAACAGACGCAAGACTACGGTACTGTATTCAGTACGCATAGATTATCTTGAGATGAGTGTATTGGCATAGAAAGATAATCAACTAAAATAACAACATATGTTAAAATTGTTCATACCACATAGAAAATGCTCATAAATTTCAAAGTGCCCAAATATGACAGCCTCTTGTCAGAAGATTTACTGGCATGTAAAAGAACTCCTGCGGCATAGAATTTCGGCACCTCGACCTCCATGGAAACCGTAACAATAAATGGGGGCCGTAAAACAGTTCAGATATTACTGTTATAAAATCATAGCTGCTCAACCCTTTTTCCTATTCCTGTGAGACGATTCTTATTCTCAGTTACTATCTGTCCTGCTCCGTGTGAAATGATGTCTAAAATGAGATGAATGTAGTAGTGGTTAAAATTAGGTGGTATCGACAGAAAACTATAGAAGTTCATAATTTCAGTCATTACTCCCCTTATTACAATGTAATATTAATGGAAATATTAAGAGAATTAGATTTTACACACCAATAGAGCATATAATAAGTTAATGGGCTTCTGATAAAACACCTGCATACATCCTACCGTCAGTAGGTAGGGCCTGACACATCCCACTCTGATGAGTGCAGTGTCAGGCATAAGGAAAAACATTGGTTTTATAGAGTAAATACTTGTATAGACTTATATCTAACATTGTAATATTAGTTAATTATTCAGGAACATTCCTTATCAACAGGAAGTTTCCACAGGATTCGTCTTCCCCAGCTCTTTAACAGCTAAAAAGGACAATTATCATCTTAGAGAAGTGTTTTCCCGTAGATAAAACAGGTAAATCGCTTCTTCTCTCTCAAACAGCTGATTCATACACCCCTCGAACCGCCGAGCTTTAAATAGCGAAAGAGGTGCAGTGCGGTTGAAGGCTATATGGTTTGTCGTTCGTATTAAGACCTAAGCAAGCACCAGCTATCGTAAAATATACGTACTAATTCGCGCCGCTATGCTGTTACTAAGATGCTCATAATAATCTACCTCGTTCATTTAAACGACATGTCGCGTGAGCTCTTTCCATGTAGACAGCACAAATGAACTACCTCGTTCATTTGAACGACTTTGTTCATTGAACGAGGTGTCGCGAGAGATGTTTCCATGCAGACAGCACAAATGAACTACCTCGTTCATTTGAACGACAATAAACATCTTGCACAAAAATGGCCAATGGTGTGACGTGCTAATGGTCACGTGACAGCACATCACTCACACTTCTCAAATGGGGGAAAAGGAGTTCTACAAAATTAGAAAGCTTATATGTCTCTCCGTCTCTTAGATACCATTTCTTTACTTAGGCAGGCAGGCAGAAGCATTGTGTAGCTGTTTTCTGTTCGTGCTCATAATAAACTAACTAGTTCATTTGAACGAAGTGCTGCGAGGGCTGTTTCTAGGCCTATATCACGCCATGAACTACCTCGTTCATTTGAACAACTCAAGGCTATGAACGGTATCTAATGAACTAGTTCGAGCAAATGAACTAACTGGACCCATCCCTACATGAAGCAAAATAACCCTTGATTTCATCTGATGGTGGGAAACCATCAACTCATACTGGGCAAGGTAGGTTTTTTTGAAAAAATTGCATTAGCAAAACAGTTTGTTTCGGTAGCATTTTCATATCATAAAGAGTCATGAATTATGTGTTGAAAAGTGTATAGAGGAAAGGGGGGAGGGGTATAGAGGGAGGTTCCTGTTTTTGGTGGGATTTATTCCAGAATGTCCTGTAAAACTTTATTTGAATGGTTTAACACCTGTTTTATTTCAATGCCAGCCATCTTCCTTCACATTCTTTGTCTTCTGCGGGGCAGGCTGGGCTTCATCATCACTGTCACATTCAAACTTGTCCTCACTTTCAGTGAAACTTTTTGTCATGCTACTTCTGCTAGAAAATAAACCTGTATCACTTTCTGAAGTTAAATTATTGCCATAATTCACTTCCGCTATCCTGTAATATACGCTCAGTTTCATTGCTCGTAAATACGAGGTTTGCTACGGCGAGCCATTTCTGCTGACTACCACACGGGAAATCACTCTACTTTGAGACCGATTGCCTGCGGTGTAATGTAATCTACAATGTTCATTCTGACTTCAAGAGAGAAAGCAGTTTCTCAGTTTTTAAGCAGTATACTGCATGTCATGCCATCTGTGGACAGAAGCCTTGAAATAGTTGCAGAAGGCTGCCTGTACATAGACCGCCTGGCAGACGTCTGTGTATGAATGATCACGGCGCATAAGACCGCCTGGCAGGTGGCAAGCGAAGACTGGAATATTACTTATCTAGACTCACAGAGCGCATTGGCACTATGCGGAATATTGAACACTTTTGCGCATCGTAATGTTGTAGGCAGGCGCTTTAGCTTTGAATGCATGGCTAGCACATGGTAATGTTTACAGTCCCTTGCATGTTTTCGATTTGAATCATGCCTGTTAATGGATCTGTTTTAGTATTGTATGTGACGGAGTGATAATATACTGTCAAATATTTTCAAGGAATGTGGGAGGTGATATATTACGGTAGTTAAATTGATCGGCAATTTTAGGCCTAAAGTTAGGCCTCACGTGCGGAATGGAAAGATATTCACGAGGGCGAATTCGTGAGCAACCTTAATTTGCACAGATTGTTATCAGAAGGGATCTGGTATTTCTTTTCACATGTGACTAGAAACTGAACTGTTATAAAATAACTTTCAATTAACATAATGGAGAACTAAGCAGGTTATAGACTGGTTGATTCAGAGAACACATAAAATTTAGAATGTTTAGGCCTTTTCTTCTTCTTTTTCTTGTTTGCCTTTTTCCAGTTCGTCGAGGATAATTGTTCAGAACTAAACACTTGTTCTGAAAAAGACTACGTATTTTTCATACAGACTGTGTACTGGTATTACAAATTTGATAAACCAGAGCTTGGAATCCATAAGATATGATTGATGAAGCTTGTTAAAACCATTTTCATTTTAGGGTAAGGTATTGCTTCAAATTATTATCAGTTATCTAAAAATGATTTATTAGTATAGATGTCTTAAGTTCTCCATTTGTCAAACTTGCTTTATAATAAAATAATACAATTGTTAATACGCTATTGCAGAAAAATCTGACGATATAAATTCTAAATAAAGCTCATTACAATCTTGTCAGTCCTTGTCTGCATTAGAAAACACTAATCAAAATAACTGTTCGCCTATGATATTAATCTTTTTGCAAGAGCTTTACTTTCAGCTTCATTTATGTTCTTTCTGGTGTAAATCATGGTGCTCATATTATGAACAAATTAGAACCCACTTTCAAATTTGTGCTCAGAAAATGTTAATTCAATTTGAGTTTGTAAAAGCAGTTTAAGAAAATAATATTATGAGGAGGGTTTTGCATCTTAAATTATAACATTCTTACTTAAGCCTAAACCACTCAGAGAAACTCAAACTAACCCAAGACACTCATTTTATGATATACTTAATAGAGGCACACTAGCAACAGTGTAACGAATGTCAGGCAGCATTTAACTAAATCTAAACCACACAGAAATGATCATTTAACTTCTACTCATCCAATTACGTTATTTCATATCCAAACCAAACCAAACCAAACCAAACCCCATGACACAATAGGCCGAAAGGCTATGGCCTACCAAGCAACTGCTGCTCAACCTGAAGGGCTGCAGATTACGAGGTGTCGTGTGGTCAGCACGACAAATCCTCTTGGCCGTTATCTCACCACTACAAGTAATGAAAATCATTTTCTCCGTATTGAAAGAATCTTAATTTATAATAATATAAGAAATTTATTATAACTCAACCTATTCAATACAGTACAAGTTGTTAACATATTAGTTAAACATCGTTAAAAATAGTTGAGACATGTTTCGCCCCTTGCTGTGGTGCATCATCAGTCATATCAAATAGCTCAAAATTCTACCAGACATCTGGTTGGAAATTATAAAAATATGTTGCATGAGTGAATACATTAAAAAACATTTACAAGATCTTATCATTAACAAAATATCAAATTAATTTAAAAATGTTACACTAGTGAACAAGATGAATTTTCACTCAAAACAAGGCCGTCATATGTACAGTATTGACAATAATGGTAGTTAAAGTCTCATTTGATGCTAAGTTCTTATTTAACGAACACGAATATCAAAAACTCATCAACATGAATCCCAAATTACCCACTGTCAGATCATTGCCAAAAATACATAAAAAGGACGTTCCCATTCGACCCATCATAAATAGCCGAAATAGTCCGACATAGAAAACTTCACAATTCCAGAAATTTCTCAAGAAACATTTTACATTCCACAACAAACACCCTATAAAAAACACAATAGAACTATGCGAAACCTTAAATAAATTTAATTTACAACCTAACCACATAATGTATTCTTTCGACATTACCAACATGTACTCTAACATTTCCGCTAAGGAAACTATAGAAATCATACGAAATAATCTTTCCAAACACACCACCTTAAGTCTATTAGAAATAGAAGAATGCTTAAAATTGCTAAATTTCGTTCTTCATAATAATTATTTCACTTTCAACAACAAGATATACAAACAAGAAGGTCTAGCCATGGGAGATCCCATCTCGGGAATACTCGCCAAAATTTACATGGATAATCTCGAAAATAATAAAATAACAAATAACATTAATGGATTGTGTCTTTGGCTACGCTATGTCAATGACACATTAGCAATAATAGATAAAAGTTGCAACAATAGTGAAGACATACTAACCTACTTAAATAGCCTAGACAACTGCATCAAGTTCACCAAAGAGGACGAGGACAATAATTTAATCAATTTTCTCGACATTACAATTACCAGGATCTTAAACAGTTCCGATTTCCAAATTTATAGAAAACCTTTGTTCACTCCTACAACCATAAAACAAAATTCTCTTCACCCACAGTCACACAAACAAGCCTCATTTTACAGTTTAGTGTACAGGGTGCTAAAAATTCCGATGTCAACTGCCAACTTGAGAAAAGAAATAAATACCATAAAAGAAATAGCTAGTTTCAATGGATACAATCTCTCAATCGTACATAAAATAATGAGTAAAGTGAAATTGAAATTGACCACAAACCTCTCCCCAATGGAAAAAAAACAAATCAAAGTACGCAACCTTTACCTATACTAATCCCATCATACATCAAATCGCTACCCCTTTAAGGAAACATGATATTAAGATAGCCTTTAAGACCCAAAATTCAAATCAAAAGTTATTCTTCAACCACAACAAGATAAACTTGGACAACAATAAATTTTTGGGTTCCGTCATTTACAGACTGAACTGCGCTGAGTGCAATAGTTCGTACATCGGTCAAACCAGAAGCAGCTTCACAACTAGATATGCAGAACATTTGAATGCCCAGAAACACAACAAACACTCATCAATGAGCATCCATATGAAGGACACAGGACACAGTTTCACCACAATCAAACAAGATCTCCAAATTTTAAAAAGACTAGATAAAGGCTGACTCATGTCTGAGTTTGAAAATTTGTACATTTTCTTGGACCAAAAATACAACAGTAATAAAATCTTAAATGATCCAATAGACAACCGAAACCCTCTTTATGAGCAATTAATAATTTCGTTCAAGAAGTTAAATCTGAAAGACAAAAGACTAGTTGACGTTCTCAAAACAACCTCTTCAAGCACCCCCACTAAGCCGTTCAACTTATCATGCCCCTATTCTTCCTTCAATACACACAACTCCTTCCCATGCACCAATTACAGGCCCACAGCCCCGCCTTCTCAGGCCCATTCCCCGGCCCATTCCCCTCCACCAAGACGTCACACGTACAATACGAGGAGCAAGACGTTAGTGACAGCCAGTGCTTCACAAACTTCTTAGCAATAAGGTAACAATCCAACAACACTTAAGGTAAGTTTTAATTTCACAGTCTCAATTCTTCAACACATTCATTCATTCTCTTTTCCCGTCATTTCACTCAACTAATTAAGGACTTATCCTTCCTTTCAGATTTTCACATACGTAAGACAGCTCAACATTAATTACATCGCACAATGTTTTGACTGTTGCCCATTCAACCAATAAAACTGAAATCCCATACTACCAATATAAATGGTCCGTTATTGGACATTGTAAATTTTCCAGCTAACTCATTCCTGGTTGCCAGCGTTTCGCCCTCGTGTGCTAGGCTGGGCTCATCAGTTGGTACCTAGCACACCTACCAAGACGCTGGCTAGTGCATACCGTGGAGGCCACTGTGTAGGCTAATTGTATCCACCGGCAGTGCCAATGCACTATGAGACACTTTGTCCCATTATCAAAAATTGATGCCTGCCTGGCCATCAGATGATATAGATGTTGATTCCCATGGGGAATCTGAAATATTTGTTCCGAATGAGTAAATTTATAATACCAATATAAATGGTCCGTTATTGGACATTATAAATTTTCCAGCTAACTCATTCCTAGTTGCCAGCGTTTCGCCCTCGTGTGCTAGGCTGGGCTCATCAGTTGGTACCTAGCACACCTACCAAGACGCCGGCTAGAGCATACCGTGGAGGCCACTGCGTAGGCTAATTGTATCCACCGGCAGTGCACACGAGGGCGAAACGCTGGCAACTAGGAATGAGTTAGCTGGAAAATTTATAATGTCCAATAACGGACCATTTATATTGGTATTATAAATTTACTCATTCGGAACAAATATTTCAAATTCCCTATGGGAATCAACATCTTTATCATCTGATGGCCAGGCAGGCATCAATTTTTGATAATGGGACAAAGTGTCTCATAGTGCATTGGCACTGCCGGTGGATACAATTAGCCTACGCAGTGGCCTCCACGGTATGCACTAGCCAGCGTCTTGGTAGGTGTGCTAGGTACCAACTGATGAGCCCAGCCTAGCACACGAGGGCGAAACGCTGGCAACCAGGAATGAGTTAGCTGGAAAATTTATAATGTCCAATAACGGACCATTTATATTGGTATTATAAATTTACTCATTCGGAACAAATATTTCAGATTCCCTATGGGAATCAACATCTATATCATCTGATGGCCAGGCAGGCATCAATTTTTGATAATGGGACAAAGTGTCTCATAGTGCATTGGCACTGCCGGTGGATACAATTAGCCTACGCAGTGGCCTCCACGGTATGCACTAGCCAGCGTCTTGGTAGGTGTGCTAGGTACCAACTGATGAGCCCAGCCTAGCACACGAGGGCGAAACGCTGGCAACCAGGAATGAGTTAGCTGGAAAATTTATAATGTCCAATAACGGACCATTTATATTGGTATTATAAATTTACTCATTCGGAACAAATATTTCAGATTCCCTATGGGAATCAACATCTATATCACATGAAATCCCATACTTCAACAACATAAACTCACGGAAAAATTTAAAAACACTAGTCAATTGGGAAGATTTAATGATATTTCAACCGCCCTCATTCAAGCCATTATTTTAACTTTTTTCAACATGGTTCATTTTGAATCAAATATCAACTGTTGTTTACATGCGCTAGGCACTCCGTCTTCATAGAGAGTGTCCAACGGTGGTGATTAGCCCATGGATACTTCGACAAACTATTTTGTTTGAGTCTACAATTTAGTCAACATAGACATCGAAGTTGAATTATGACGTAATGCAACATTTTTACATGAGCTGGTCATAAATCACATACAAAATTTCACATCTTGAAGCCATTTCTGATTAGACTGCACCAGGACCGTAATATTGAGGTCAAAAAAATTTTTTTTTTTTGTCTTCATGGAAATTAATACAAATTTGGAATGCTTTTCCACATTATCTTACAATGTAAAATATGTGTACAGTAAATTGTAATTATTTGTATTCTGCATTCATTCTCAACATTTATATATAAATTTTAAACTGTCTTCGAACTCAGCATCAGATAAGACTTTAACTACCATTATTGTCAATACTGTACTTATGACGGCCTTGTTTTGAGTGAAAATTCATCAACGTGTTCACTAGTGTCACATTTTTTAATCAATTTGATATTTTGTTAATGATAAGATCTTGTAAATGTTTTTTAATGTATTCACTCATGCATTTTTATGTATTTTTATAATTTCCAACCAGACGTCTGGTAGAATTTTGAGGTATTTGATATGACTGATGATGCCCCACAGCTAGGGCCAAAACATGTCTCAACTATTTTTAATGATGTTTAACTAATATGTTAACATCTTGTACTGTATTGAATAGGTTGAGTTAAAAGAAATTTCTTATATTATTATAAATCGTTATCTCACCGCCGGATAGCTCCGAAATTGTAATCACGTAGGCTGAGTGTACCTCGAGCCAGCCCTCAGATCTCTGACCAGGCCAGGGATTGAACCTGGGGCCTTCGGGTAAGAGGTAGGAACCTTACCCCTACACCGTGGAGCTGGCATTTCATATTCAGAAAATGACAAAACATGTATTTGATTGTTTTTAGGAAGATTTCTGCAGTCATGTACATTTTAAGAAATCTGTTCAGAGAATTGAGTAAAATTTGCTGTAATTACTTATCAGAGAGGAATCATAAGCTATGTACCTTTCATAGAAAGATTTTATTTCACAGGTTTCCCTCCTGTTAATATTTAAGATTATTGCTATCGGTACAGGACTAATCTCATTTTGTTCCGTATTGAAGATACAATAAGTAAACTCTTTCAAGATTAAAATTATTGTGTCCACCTTTTCAATTGAAAAGTTTACTAATCGGTACACAGAGGTGCCAACTATTACGGATTGTCCGTAATAATTACGGATTTCACCTCACGATTACGGAATTACGGTCAATGGGGAAATTATTACGGAAAAGCAGACATCACGAAAAAATAATTTTGAACGGTAAAAATAAAAGGAAAAATTTTCAATCCTTTCGAGCCTTTCTCCTAAATCGTCCTCGTTTCAATGCTTGTGAGTTGGCAACGATACTTATTCGATCGTGACTTCCTTTGCTACCCACAAGCGCTGTAAAATTCATTGTGAATGAAGGAGCTCAGGCGCTGCCCTTCTCCACTATAAATCCTTCAGTAATGTCGTATTTGCTGTGTTAAGTGTACCTGGAAAGAAGTAAGGCCTACATTAAGCACATCAGCACTGGAATCGCTTATGGTTCAGAGGACGAAAATACCATCACAGTGGGAAGGATGCTTAAAGAAAAACTACGCTGAAAAGCAGCTGCTGCGTGAGAAACAAGCTATCACAGAACTGACAGGTTGTGTGCACATGTTATTGTGTAATATGGTATACTTTCGAATAGATTGCTAGGGAGAAGGACAAAGGGGGTGTCATTATCGACAAGGAAGGAGCATGCTTTGGACTCGACTCGAAATTCTTCTCGGGGGCGGAGGGCGATTACTGATAATCCACTTCAAAGGTTGGCACCTCTGGGTACAGGAGTTTGTAAATATTTAATTAATGCGTTATCCAGTCTTCTGAGAGACAGGCAATTCTTGTCTCACGATATGTAATCATACATGTCTTCATATTTTCAATAAAGCTAAAATGTAGAGCCTGGGTTTCAATTACATGTATCTGTTCTGAATCTTCAAACATATCAGTTACAAACATGACCCTTATATTAAAGTGAGCGACATGATCATTTTTGAGGTACTGCTTGGCCTATATATACTGTTTCTTTTTTCTGTTTTCAGGGACTGAACTTCAAATATGTGTTTATTATTATATACCTATTTATTTTTGTAGTACTGTATTTTTCAGTATTCTTATTAAGTCTGATAAAGGTGTTTAAAATTTTTGTGTGTGTGCCACCTATGGGCTATCCAAAGGATTTGTGTAGATTGTTCAGTTTATATACAGAAGAATCTTTTAATATTACCACAGTCTTGATATTATACATATTTATTGCGTGTGACCATGGTAGTCAGTGTAGGCTGTCATTAATTTACTAGGCAGATGTTTCCATGTGTGCGAAATGTAACTTAATGCATAAATTCCATACTTCACTATCCTCATAAAGCTGAGGAGTGCCCACAGCATGGCGGTACTCTGTAACCGTACAACAGGGTTACAGATTCCATTCAGTATTTATTATTATTATTATTATTATTATTATTATTATTATTATTATTATTATTATTATTATTATTATTATTATTATTAACCCGATTCATTAGATTTTATATATTCTGTTTCTCATCATTTAGACTGTAATAATTAGGTATCACGGATATTATTGTATTTCATCATAGGTTAAGTGAATATGTTTGTAATTATTCTGTATTGTAGTAAGTGAGATTTGTTGGTTTCATATTGTCATGCTGTGGCTTGTAACTTTGGCTAGATGAGCTGGCATAGTATTTTGCAATCGAGGCTATGTTTAACTGGGAATATTGTGTGCAAGTAGATTTCCCAGTGACGCATTCAGCATAGTCATCCTCGATCCGCTTGTGTACGCTTAGACAACGCGTGACTGATGACATCAGTGCGTGGGCACGTGATTGCGACCAAGTGTCAGTATTCGCCAGCTACTGTATGTGGAAGTGGAAGGGATGAACAGTGAGTAGGGAGATGAGTCGTCATCGCGAGGTGATATAAGTCGATGCTACGGTGGGGAGAGGTACTCAGTTGATAGTACTCAGTTCATATCGTTCAGGTCATATTGTGCAGATCATATGTAACAGTCTGATGTATCAAATGGAAGAAGTGGTCTTAGTGTGATGGTCAGAGCTAAGAGTTGTGTTTTCAAGAGGTCTGGTAATAATCATCGAGGAGGTCTACAAGTGGTGGTTGTATCCGAGCAGAGACGGGTACTATGCTGATAAAGAAACATCATCTTCTTGTGAGGATGGACTTCACAAGATGTTTCAATAATATTTTCCAATTATTTATAATATATTGAGTGGACGTAATTACATTGGAACTCCCTACACGCGTACATGGTATGTAGGCCAACTCCTTGTTATATAAGAAGATAACAGCAGACGGCTCACGACTTCAGCTCACAGGTTTTCCCAAGAATTTCAAGTTCAACAGCGGTGTATGCAGACAACAGGTAATTAAAGCATCAGACATGTTATGCATTCAGAACATGAAGAAGAGTGTAATCAGCGGCGATATCACATCTCATTTCAAGTTTATGCCAATAGCTTTTTTTGTTTAGATTAAATTTTCCTTTTCTTAGTACCGCAAATCTCACGATATATTTCTTTTGTTAAATTAAAAGACGTCAATGATTGTTCATTGTGACGTAAATTATAGTCATAAACTCAGTTTTATTTTAATTATAATAAGTGATTCCAGTTCCATGTACAATCCTCAATTGTGGAAATGCAACAGTAATTTAATATTGTCCTGATCCATATCCCTGTATATTGCCAGATATGTGAGTTTATCACCTCACGCCTTGAGATAATTGATATAAGAGGTATGCTCTACCGAATTTTGTTGTTTTTCTTAAAAAAGCAACTGGCGCTCAAACAAATGTTATTTATATTGTGTGAAGGAGATGAAGGTATAAGAGTAGTGGTAAGAGTAGCCACAACGCGCATGGACATATCTTCCCCAGTCAGACGCTTCTGCGCAGCCAGCGGTGTGGGGCCTTGGTGGCAAGGTGTTCCAGTGAGTCAAGGGTTAAATGAGGGTTAATACCTGAAAACAAAAGTATTAATTTCTCTGAAACTGTTTGACATATGAGGTTGAAATTTCATGTGATTGTAATAAAGTATCATGAAATAATACAAGAAATATTTAATTCATACATAATTGACATATTGAGAATTACAGTGGTTTATTTATTTAGCATGTGGCTACATCACTAAAATTAATATTTATAATTATCTCATAATTAAATTATAAACTAATATCCAGGCCACGAATGTAGTTTGTTGATCCCTCCGTCATAACTAGGAACTCTGTTGGATCGCCAAGGCAAGCTCTCAGAGGACATTCTTGGACCACACGGTGAACCGTCTGCTTTTCAGCACCACAGTCACAACTTGGAGTTGTTTTCTTCCACTTGTGCAGGAAATCGGCACACCTGCTAGTGTGATTTTTTTATTTGGTTAAAAACCGACCAGATCTTGCATGGCAGTTCAAAGCCAGGTAGCTTGGACAATGTGTACGGCATCTTAAGTTGTCACATGTAATTTACAAAGTTTATTCCACCTACTCAGTACTGTACAATAATTGCAATGTCTATAAATACATTACAATATATTATCAAGGGACTAGTTTCGACCCTATATGGGCATCATTAGCCTAACTAAGATACACTTAAGGATTTGTCGAAGTCCTAAGTCAGAATTACATTGTGGAAGTAAAATTTAAAAGAATGAACTGTGTATGTGATGTGATAATGTACATATAAAATGGTGGATTGTTGAACTGTTATAGATAAAATAATGTTATACTGATGAGTGACAAAAATATATATATACACGCTCTGCACCAGTGTTCAACTTTCAGTTCACCCCCTGAAGATGCACTCGGAATTTTAGAACTCAACAGAAGCATTTGGACTTGCATTCAACCGGCATATTACTTTTTTAAAGTGCAATTTTAGAGTATTCACTAACAAGGGCATATTTTAATCATATATATATAATTTTTATTTACGTCAATTACAATCAGACTTTAAAAATAGTTATCATACAACTTTTACAATGATGAGGCTACTTAAAGAATGCAATAAAGAATTAAAAGAAAAAAAAGTTACTTAAGTATGGTTCGTCCATTATTGGAATATGCAAACAGTGTTTGGGATCCTCACCAAGAATACCTAATAAAAGAAATAGATAGTGTGCAGAGGAAAGCAGCAAGATTTGTAACAGGGGATTTCAGGAGAAAGAGTAGTGTATCAGAAATGTTAAAGGAACTTGGGTGGGAAGCTTTAAGTAAGAGAAGGGAGAAAACTAGACTTATAGGATTATATAGAGCCTATACAAGAGAAGAAGCATGGGGAGATATCCGTGAGAGGCTTCAGTTGGAAAATAATTATATCGGCAGGACAGACCACAAATATAAAATTAGAAGGAATTTTAGCAGAAGCGATTGGGGTAAATTTTCATTCATTGGGAAGGGTGTGAAGGAGTGGAACAGTTTACCAGGGGTAGTGTTTGATCCTTTTCCAAAATCTGTACAGATATTCAAGAAGAGAATAAACAGCAACAGAGAAAATAAATGAAGTGTTAGAGGGCATTCAACCAGCGCAGGTTATTGTAAATTAAAAAAATGTGAGTGAATAAATTAATTCCATCCCCTGGTCTAAGGAGTTTGAACAGCCAAAGTAGGGGACTGCCTGTAGGGGTGAAGTACAGTGGGGACTTCAAGGGCCCTGGGATCGCTACGGTAGCTGTGAAGGCCCTTCAGGAACTCTGAAAAGTGGTGGCAAAAGGAGCTTTAGTTAAGACACAGCAGGTCGTTATGCTACTTAGGTTCCAGAATGGGTAAAAATAAAAAATTAAAAAAATAAAAAGTAAATAAATGCAATGTAAAGTTTAATCTTATACCAGTTATTTAGTATCATTTGAAGTAATTCCACATACTGTATATCAGTTGACTATATTTGTAAGTAGTACAGGAGATATTATAAGTAGAATTTTGTAAACAATATAAATTTATTAAGGATGAGCTGTGTGTTTAATAGAAAAAATTGTTAGTGTAGATTGTATAATATTGTATTATAGGAAAATTTTCTTCTCTTGTTAATTTAATATTTAGTGCTTGACAATAATGTATTTTAGTGTACCATTTGCCACCGAGGTAGACACCTCATTTGCAAATAAAGAGATTTCGATTTGATTGATTTGATTTGTTGATGTGTGATGTGTTATGTAGGATGTGTGTACTGTTATTATTGGTTTTGAATGCTATTTTTATGCCTTTTTTCTTGAAAATATTAGTGATCTTATGTTTGTTTGTCCAACCCTTGTCCCGTTTCCCTACGGGGTCGGGTATGAGGTGTGATGAATTTGTCGTGGCGGTTTTTTATGACCGGATGCCCTTCCTGACGTCAACCTCATCAGAGGAGTTAATGGGAGATGAAATGAATGACGTGATATATGATAGTAGGGAGAGGGTGAAACCCGGTGCCGGCACATAGCCTACTCCTGTCGAATAGCACCAAGGGGTCTGCTCAAGGCTTAACGTCCCCATCCGACGGACGAATCACCATCAACAGCGTCATATGCCCTCACTCCATATGAGCACTGCGGAGAGGTTTGGAATTTAATCCAGGCTTTTGGCACGCAATCTAGTGATTAGAAATTGTATACCACCACCTCCCCTACCCTGCCGGCCAACATTCTGATGGTGAAATTTTTTTCGACCAACGGGACTCGAACCGGCTAACCTCGGTGTTAGACCGTTTTAGACTTCAGCGCCTTAACGATCATGGCCACCAGGCGGGCTATTAGTGATCTTATGAATTTCGTTATTAAAAGTGAAAGTGGGAAAGAATTCGTATTTAGGTAGTTCTTTCAAGTGTTGTTTTCGGATGAAATTTATGTTTATTGATAATACTTTCTATAAAGTGGCTACCGAAGCCATTGAATTTTGCTATACCGCGAATAGTATTCAATTCAATGGAAAGTTGGTTCCAACTTGTATTGGGAATTTTCTTCACACTACAGCAAGAATCCATTATATTATAAGAATGTTGCATTGTTATATCTACATTGAATTTCTGTATCAGAAATATTGGACCTCAAGCAAGACAGACACCCTCTGCGCCAATTAGTAGTATTATTTACATAGTTGAATGATCGTATTGTGTGTGAGGTTATGTCATGAACATGTGTTGTACCTAGACATTGATATCAGTTCCGTTCATGTAAATACCTGTAAATTAATATTATAATTTATTCTTACCCGTATATATAAATTGTAATCTGTAATTGTGAAACGCACTGTAACTTCCTGAATGATAATATGCACAAGAACAATTGAGAATATTCTATACATTGTAATCTATGTATTGTACAGTCTGGAATATTCAAGAAGGTAGCTATTTTTGTAACGTAACTTCCTAGACGCCCGGCCAGGCACCTATATAAGGAGATGATCTTGACGGTGGAGTTACAGTTACTGTTAGTTGTGGTTTGGAAGTTATTGTTTAGTAGCATGTGGCTGACATGCCAAGTTAGGCAGTCTCCATGTTGAATTGATCAGTAGTCATCTGTTTTCAACCGTGTATCAAAGTGTAACCTCTGTGGTACTCGGTGTCAGTTGTCAACTGTTTAAAGATGGCAGCTTTGTTGATATTCTACAAGTGAAGTTTTTTTGTTTTGTGATACAGTGATTAAGGTTAAATGTATACCTATTAATTTGTAAATATATGTGAAAATATAATTGTACCAACTGACAGCATCTCGTGTGCATCTGTGTGGATACGTTAAAACTTCATCTTAACAATAAGTTACCTCTAGTAAATATATTAACTTGTGTATCAGATCTTAAATATGCAACTCGTAGAGTTGATGAGGTAGAAAGGTTACCTGAAGAAGAAGAAGAAGAAGAAGAAGAAGAAGAAGAAGAAGAAGAAGAAGAAGAAGAAGAAGAAGAAGAATTAGGAAAAATGCCAGAGAATATTGCACAAACTTTTTACAGTATTTAGGCATAGGTATACTAATACCATTAATGTGCTGTATTTGTTGTAAATGTTGCAAAGCATACAAATTTTATGAGAAATGTCAAGGAATTGATGAGTGTTGTGCAAAAATATGTTTTAAACAAACCTTTGTAAACACGAGTTCTCACGCTGGACTACTTCATAAACTTAGTACGCCAAGTGCTGGACGTGAAATTGAAGTGATGTATACAGCCGGATGTGTAACTGTAAAGAAGGAAGAAAGTGACAGTGTAGTGTCATTAACTCAACCTGCAAGTGAGCAAGATGAATTGTGGATATTGTATGAGTAAACCCATCATCCACTAATAGACTAAGCATCAAAACACAGAGAACAAAGCTTTACTAAATGTAATTATATGTACTATAAGTGTAATTATATTGCACCCATAAGCGAATTTGCCTAATTAATTTACAATTAAAAGTTGAATATTTCGCATATGAGATACCACAGTAGGCTGGGAAACTAGCAGTCACAAAGGAACTTTCTGGCGCCAGTCAGACGGCAAGAAGTATCCATGAAACTCTTCTCTAAGCACGACCAACTTGTAAACCAACTTAAGGGTTCCTTCCAATAAATTTTATGACACCGCCTAGGAATGGCGACTTGCTGTTTGGTTCTCACGAGAAAAGCACGCGTTGAGGCCTGACCTACTTAGCTAGGACAGAAGGGACAACGACAATAACCGCCAATCCTTGGGAGGAAGTGGAAGTACCCACGTTTGGAAGAGCGCGAAAGTCTCAGCCAATCAGAAAATTCTAAATTTGAATGAACTGTCACAGTGGGAAATCTACAGTCAGTATTTCGCGATCTGAAGCCCGGTGTGGTAGCGAAAAACAGTGTCCTGATTTCTTTATAATATTTGGTGAATTATCAGTGCGAATCTGTGGTTAATTAGTGCCTAATTAATAAAATTTAACTTCACACGGAGGAGTAAGAGGACCTAGAAGAATGAGCTGTCATGGCGGGATGGAGCCATCCACCGGAAGAAAATAACACCAGTGACGCGCGCCGTCGTGTGGATTATCCTGTGATCATTTCCCGCGGCGCAATATCACATGTGAGTCAGACAAAATTTAGGAAGTTCTGCATATAAATTTTGAAAAGTATAACCTACGGATGTACGATAAAGCGCTCCCGAGGACTAGATTATTACGCCACATCCCTTCCACGGAACTATTTTCCAGGTGGTGGGAGGACTCTTTACAAAACCCAGCGACCAGAGGGTTGAATTCTCAGTGTGTTTCTGGAATTCTGTTGTTTTGAGTACTCTCGATGTGTCTTCAGAATTCTCAGTTGTTTTGTTGAGTCTTGGCAGTGATTCTGTGTGTCTTAGTGTTACTTCAATATTCTCAGTGTATCTACGTTTGACAGAGTGACAGAGTGTGTCAGCTAATTCATTTAGTCAGCTTTACTTTTGGCTGGTAAGAAAGCTATTAGAGACACTTGTAGGCATTTTGAGAAAGCCTTGTATTATTTACTTGGGAGAGCAACATTTTCTGAAATGAACACTTTAACAAACTTTTACTGTAAATGCAGAGAGAACAGGCAAGGGCTACACTTTCAACTTAATTAAACTCACATTACGAGTAGAGAGGAACAAGTCCATGTTTTCAGCATATTTACATAAAAACATCTCTACCCAGCGGGTAGTGTTACATGTGATATCAGCATAAAATTTTCTCCACAACATAAACTGTATTTTAGCTTGCTTCTACCATTCAATAAACTGTTTTAACAAGCGAGATATTTACGGCCAGAAACGAGTAAAGACAGACAGGGAGGAGATTGACTTTCTTCAATGCAGGCCGCAGTAGTAAACCTTGAGGAAACAGTTATGTCCCGTGGGGTTAATGTTCTGTAAGCTGCAGTGTAAACAAAGCTGAGAGACCGGCGAGCAGACCAGCAGGTGATTTCCAGGTAGATAGCGAGACGACCGTCCAACTACACAACAGGTACAGGAGTCTGCAGTGGTATCATCTAACTTTCACTGGAGTGAGAGAAATGCGAGTGTTTTATGCTAATATAAACGTGTGTCACGGCATGGCAAAAATGTGTCAAATTTGCGTGTGTAAAAATCTGGAATACCACATCAGCTTGAAGATGGAATTCTAATTTCACCATGACCGAAGCCGGAGGGTGAGCCAACACTGCCTCCATCACACAGGTATGAGCATCGATAAATAATGTAAATAAATATGTAGGACAGTGACAAATCGATGATCAATGTAGTTTAGAGTATTAGGTAGGATTGTAAATAATTCACGGTTGATAACTATAACTATAATAATAATAATAAATATAATATAATAATAATAATAATAATAATAATAATAATGTTAATGTTGCACTTTCAGCTAGGATTATTTGTGCACTTTGTTTAGGTAGATGTTTGTTTGCGTGTCGTTGGTTTATTTCTGTAGTATGTCACTTTGACAGTTAGGCAGCTATGATATTTGATCTATTGAGTGTAATGCCGTTTTATTATTATTATTCATCGTGTTATTTAGATCGTGGGTTTTTGAGTCACATTTTGTTGGAGTTTTGATCTTGTAGACGCCGCCGCGATGATTTCAATGTTTATTTTTGCTATGTTTGCGCATTTCAGTTTGTTTTATTTGTGGAGTCATCCTTCAGATGACCGGTTTTGATTGTACCTATCCCGTGTATTTTGCGACGATTTTGGTAGACGCGAGTATTTATTTCTGTGTAGTTGCGGTTACGCATGTTTCAACATCTGTGTTTTGAGAGGCAATCTCGTCACTTTTTTTTTATTTTAAGAAGCAGTGAGTGCCATTGATGAGTCAGATCTGAGATTTTTGTGATATGTTAAGCAGAGAATGATCGAGAGATCGAGCTAGATGATTAATATCCCTGATGATTTACGTTGATAATGGAAATATGATATTTGGACCATGTCATGAATTGTCGTAAGAAGTCGTAATGCGCACGACAGATATTTTGGCCGCCGGATACGAGCGAGGCTGTATTGTGAGAATAATGAATAATAATGACGTCGAGAATTAATGAGTAAATAGAAATGTGAAATGAAGAATTTAACCACGAGTGTTAAATGTGTTACGACATGGGTTATGATGGTAGGCAGAAGCCTATATTTGTTAAATAATTCCAGGGAAAGTAGATGCTCGGCAAAATTAATGCTAGCCAGTGTACAATGTGAGCAGAGCGATGAGTCAATGTGTTTTGAATAATCATGTAGAGTCACGGATGACGTGAAATAACAGTAATTTGTCTGTAAAGGTTAAATGGTATCATGTCCAGACATTTATCGTCTGAGGTTACAGATTGCCGTCAAATTCACAATGTTTATTTTTTTGCTACTCGCAGCGGGGTATATTTTTCTGGAGACTCCGATTTTATTTTGCGCACTTCCATCCTTATTAATTTCCAGTAGGCCGCGATGGTGGGATCTAGTTTTGTTTATTTGTTTTTCATTCTGATTGTACTTTTTACCGTTCATTTGTAGGACGTAAGCGTATGTGAAGTATTTATATTTGATTTGATGTAAATAGATAGGTGTAGATAGGCTAGTTTTGATTTCTGTATTCTCTTTGTCGGAGCAGTGTTTCTCCGTTAATTAAATGTAATGATGTAAATAAGATCTCAGATGTTAGGTTTATGGATCATCGATTATGTCACAGTCGAAACTATAGTAGTGGTATGCTCATACCAGGCATTTAAGTAATTACCAAACTTTCCTTTTAAAATCCACTACATTTTATTTTGAAATGAAGCGATCCTTAAATAAATAAATTGTATAAACTGCCGCAATGAACGAGATAAACAAGATGGCATCTGCCTCCATCTAGTGGTGGTACCACAAATATGAGTTGATAATGAAATGCAGTCAGCGGCAAATTCAATAGAAATTGTAATGTACAAGGATCGCTATCATTTGAAATGTTAACATCAGGCACTTGGCCTAAATTTTGGTTTATTCTTAAGAAGTCCAGTCTATCACAGGTATGCAAGTAAAGTTTAAAATTTAGATGAGTGGTTGGATACACTCAGATTGATGTTTCAATAATTTATTTTGTTTAATCATGAGGTGGTGAATAAGACAAAGGTTATGGAGGAATGAAGTGTGATGTTCATGGCTGTTTTTCTTCGAATTATTCCTTATGTGATACACTTGGTTAGTGCAGTCCATGATTTATTTAAATTTGGGTATTTTACCAAATGAGCCACATGTGTTTAATATTTGATAACTCCTATGAGTCAGTGGATTGATGACGTAACAAATTTAAATTACTTTATTATGATTCTATGACTTCAAAAGTATTTTGAGAGATATTTTCTCCGTAATGTAATTCTGTGTTCCAAGAAGGTGGTCTTTCTGACCAGAGTTTTAAATTGAGTCATGTTATTAACTTGAGGACAGTGTCAGCTGAGTTTGGAATAATTTTAATTAAGGTGTTTGACCTTCAGTCAGTTTATTAGGCAGATAATGATGTTTGTAAGGCAGATCCTCAATCTTTAATTTTATTAGTCTCATTTATTTCATTTTGTTTACATTTTCAGTAGTTCAGCTTACGTTCATTTTTTAGCATTTTGCATTTTATTTAATAAATCAGTCTTTTATTTAAATTTTAATTCAGTCTTGGGTACCGTCATTTTAGTTAGTTTACCCCCCTTCTTTTCATTTCCTCACTCCTTGATCAGCGGGTGGCCTCTCCGGGGATAACGGACGGGCACGACTGAGGAAGAAAAGTCTACATGCAGCGGTGAGTATTATTTACATGTCATCTATTACAGGAGCAGCCGGCGCAAAGAAGAAGGAAGAGATCACCGCAGTTGTTGCCTTGAAAAGGGCACAATATGTATTACAGAAATAAAGAATTTGAAAGAATTTAAAACAAATACAGTAGAACCTCGATAATTCGAAATCGGTTAATTCAAAATCCCTCCTAATTCGAAGAAGCTCTCGTTCCCGGAAACATGAGATACAGTTTTGCATGTTATTTCAATTGTTTTAATTTGAAATACGGATAATCCGTAATTCAAAGTACAATGTCGGCCCCATTACCGAAATTCAGACTTTTAATTCGAAACTGCCTTTACATTTTAAAACAATACTATGTTACAGAGTAATTTCAACTCAAAATTTATCCGCTCTGCATCATAATAGAACGCGCGTTCCAGAACGTGGAGGGGTAGCTTTCCGCACTTACACTCACTTTGGTGGGTCTACAATGCGCTTCATGATTGCTAAGTTGAATAAAATTGGAATTCTTTTGTATTCAACCTTTTAAGGAACGCCGTAATATCACACAACAGGCATTTTGCGGGAAAACAGAATCCGCGAACACTGGCGATGCTGACAGTTGACGAAAAAACGTGGCTCATATAATAAATTCGTAGGCACCGAACAATATTGTCATTGCCGGTGAAACTGCATTGCTTTATTTTAATGCGAGCCCAAACGGTCTTATGGTTTTAAAGGAGAAATTGCCAGCCGGGAAATCGTACAAGTGTGAGGGATGGGGGTCATAGTAGTGCGTTGCAATGCACATGGAAGCGAAATACTTGATCCCCTCGTCATAGGAAATTCGATAAGCCACAATGTTTTAAGAGCGTCGGGCACTTTCCATGCCAGTACAAAGCATCTATAATAAAAATGCAAACAGTACAGAAATCCAAAAAATAGTGCATTATCACAGGAGAACCGGCATAATTTATCCTCTTCTTTGAATTGTGTGATTTTTCTTTTTCTTTCATTGCGTGAGGTTATGTTTGTCAGTGATTTATCCAAGTGCATTGTTTGAACATTGTAAATGCACCTTGTTGGATACATTTCGGAAATAGTTTTTTCCATAGCATTTGAAAGGTTTAAACTGTGAATCGAGGTTATTGCATGTATTAATGGGTCTTAGAATACTTTGTGACGCGGCAAGTGTTTACATTTCTGAAGTACGAGAGAAGTGCCATGGCGGGAAATCGTACAAGGATAGAGTCATAGCAAAGTTCGATTTTAAGGGCATCGGGTACTTTTTGTGTAAATACAAGGCATCTAAAATGCATACAGTATAGTAATCCAATTAATAAAGCACTTGCACATGGGAGCCGGCATAGATTTCTCCTCGTCTTAGAATCATGCTTTTTTTCTTTCTTTCGTTGCGTGAGGTTATGTTTACCTGCTTGTTTGCTTGTTGTTTTAAGGGGCCTAACATCGAAGGTCATCGGCCCATTATGTTTACCAGTGAGATATCCCAGTGCATTATTTGAATACTGTAAATGCACCTTCTTGGATACATTTTGGAAATAGTTCTTTTTTCATGGCATTTGAAAGGTATAAACTGTGAATTAAGGTTAACTGCATGCAGTAACGTGCCTTAGAATATTTTATAACGCGGCAAGGCTTGGTACTTCTGAATTGTGAATTGGCGGTTAATTCGAAATCACGTAATTTGAAGTCCGATTTTTGAGTCCCAACGACTTCGAATTAACGAGGTTTTACTGTATAATCATTCTTTTATGTAAACAATATGTAGGTATAAAATGTAAACTGCCAAAATGTAACATGTATAAAAATGTAAACTACAAAAGCTATCACATGTATAAAAGAGTTGTATAAATGGAGATGGCAAAACATTTGCATTGCCATGTCAACATTTTCCCCAAGGGGGGAGGTGTTCTGTCCATCGACCGAACCCCGGCCAACATTGAGCAGAGAGTTGACGAAACCGGATGAGGTTTACGTAACCTACATATTTGTGACCAGAATGGAATTGTACAGGGAAAGCTGATAAGCAATATGAAACATCTATGTATATAATTGTACAGGCGCATGGAAAACATGTTTGTGACAGTCTGAGAGTGAAATCAGGAATTGCTCATAAGGAGTAAATACAGACATGAAAGCGGGACAGGCAAGGTCTGGGAACTGTAAACAGAGATGGCTTTACAGCAGCGTTAAGAAAGACACCGCTATTGGGCAATAACAATTAGCCTGCTCACTGAGTATAAGGGAGTAGTTAGAGGAGATAAGGCGGACAGTGATGGCAGAGTAGTAGTAGGGGCAGTGCAGCGAGGACCCAGAGCAGTGAGGCCGACGGTCATATCGACCAGCAGTGTAAGGAAGCGCTGTGTAACAAGGAGGATAGACGTCACGGTTTAGTCGAGCTTGTACTCCAGTAACTTCAGAAGCCAGTAAGTAGAGACACGAGAGATATGTTACAGCTTAAGGGCCTGTACTACGACTGTCAGGTAAACAGCCAGATATGTAGGCTGCAGTTTTGCAAACTAGAAGTTAAATATTTTTTTGCGTAGTACCAACGGATTTTAACGACGGTATTGTAATGCGGAAGATGTAGTAACATTTCTATTGGGTTGGTAATAAGGTTACTGAAAATATAGTGAAATTTAGCGCGGTGGTATACGTGTTCCCTGGTGTTTTCGTTTGTTTAGCTCTATTCCGTTTGAAATTGTATCACTAGAATCCAATATCAGAATCTTATTAAGCAATAATGTGGAAATTCAGGTCAAAAACAGAATTAGGACTGAAATATACACATACGAGGAATGTTAAAATTAATTAACTATATAATGAAACTGAAACTGTTATAGAAAATAAAAAGACTGAAAATGTAACCTGGACGCGAAAGTTAAGATTCAGGTTATGTAACATTTTTGTCTAGTATTGTACTATTTACAAGGATGCGCGTTACGGCGAAAGTAAAGTTTATATTCGTAATTAATAGCACTGATGCAGCGTAGGATCATTCATTTTATTATTAATTCAATTTATTGTTTGCTCATTGAATAAGTAGTTAGTTTCTTTCTTTTCAATACCATGTGAGAATAGTAACTGGCAAGCATT
Organism: Anabrus simplex; assembly: GCF_040414725.1. Taxonomy (NCBI): domain Eukaryota; kingdom Metazoa; phylum Arthropoda; class Insecta; order Orthoptera; family Tettigoniidae; genus Anabrus; species Anabrus simplex. Next base: position 1,421,984,721 of record NC_090265.1, on the reverse strand, counting down.
TATCCTTATAAAATATCAAAGCCATTTTGACAGTGCTGATGTAATTATTTTATTATTATTATTGATATATACAGTCGTATCAGCACACACGTTTTTAAAACATAACCGGTTTTCGGACACTAAGGTCCATCATCAGTGTTAATATTTAAATTTAATTTCACATAAGTGTGTCGTCAAAATGAGTTAAAAATGAGTTTAAATTTGTAGCCCTGTTGACAGGGCTACAAATTTAAACTCATTTTTAACTCATTTTGACGACACACTTATGTGAAATTAAATTTAAATATTAACACTGATGATGGACCTTAGTGTCCGAAAACCGGTTATGTTTTAAAAACGTGTGTGCTGATACGACTGTATATATCAATAATAATAATAATAATAAAAATAAATTTAAAAAAAAGCATTTATCCCACTTTAGTGTAAATGCTTTAGTAGCAAGTTGTTATGAAGTAAAAGAAATATAACCTTAACATCCTCATTCGACGGACGAATCGCCATGAACAACGTCATATACCTTTAGTCCTTATGTGCGTCGCGGATGGATTTGGAATAGAACCCACACTTTTGACACGCATTTTAATGATTAGGAAATGTGTACTATCACCTCTAGTACCCTACCGAATAGCATTTAGAAGGTAAAAAAATATTTGACTCTTCGGACTCGAACCCACGAAACACTGCATAACACCAATATAAATGGTCCGTTATTGGACATTATAAATTTTCCAGCTAGCTCATTCTTGGTTGCCAGCGTTTCGCCCTCGTGTGCTAGGGTGGGCTCATCAGTTGGTACCTAGCACACCTACCAATACGCTGGCTAGTGCATACCGTGGAGGCCACTGCGTAGGCTAACTGGAGCCACCGGCAGTGCCAATGCACTAAGAGACTTTGTCTCATCACTAAAAATTGATGCCTGCTTGGCCATCAGATGATATAGATGTTGATTCCCATAGGGAATCTGAAATATTTGTCCTGAATGAGCAAATTTATAATACCAATATAAATGGTCCGTTATTGGACATTATAAATTTTCCAGCTAGCTCATTCTTGGTTGCCAGCGTTTCGCCCTCGTGTGCTAGGGTGGGCTCATCAGTTGGTACCTAGCACACCTACCAATACGCTGGCTAGTGCATACCGTGGAGGCCACTGCGTAGGCTAACTGGAGCCACCGGCAGTGCCAATGCACTAAGAGACTTTGTCTCATCACTAAAAATTGATGCCTGCTTGGCCATCAGATGATATAGATGTTGATTCCCATAGGGAATCTGAAATATTTGTCCTGAATGAGCAAATTTATAATACCAATATAAATGGTCCGTTATTGGACATTATAAATTTTCCAGCTAGCTCATTCTTGGTTGCCAGCGTTTCGCCCTCGTGTGCTAGGGTGGGCTCATCAGTTGGTACCTAGCACACCTACCAATACGCTGGCTAGTGCATACCGTGGAGGCCACTGCGTAGGCTAACTGGAGCCACCGGCAGTGCCAATGCACTAAGAGACTTTGTCTCATCACTAAAAATTGATGCCTGCTTGGCCATCAGATGATATAGATGTTGATTCCCATAGGGAATCTGAAATATTTGTCCTGAATGAGCAAAGAATGAGCTAGCTGGAAAATTTATAATGTCCAATAACGGACCATTTATATTGGTATTATAAATTTGCTCATTCAGGACAAATATTTCAGATTCCCTATGGGAATCAACATCTATATCATCTGATGGCCAAGCAGGCATCAATTTTTAGTGATGAGACAAAGTCTCTTAGTGCATTGGCACTGCCGGTGGCTCCAGTTAGCCTACGCAGTGGCCTCCACGGTATGCACTAGCCAGCGTATTGGTAGGTGTGCTAGGTACCAACTGATGAGCCCACCCTAGCACACGAGGGCGAAACGCTGGCAACCAAGAATGAGCTAGCTGGAAAATTTATAATGTCCAATAACGGACCATTTATATTGGTATTATAAATTTGCTCATTCAGGACAAATATTTCAGATTCCCTATGGGAATCAACATCTATATCACACTGCATAACAGCAAACGGTGACGCCCTAACGACCACGGTTACACATGAAGCTAGCTGTTGACTGCTTGTGTGCAACTGATATAGCCAATAGCAACAACTTGCTAGCTTGGGAAATCTTTAAAGAATTCTGTTATAGTTGAACAGGAAGCATGACATACTTTATAAATATGTACATAGATTACATTGTAACAACTTAATTTCGTACAGCATCATGCAGATGTAGATTCATCTTGTTGTGTAGCCATGTTGATTCTTTACAGTAGCGTCCCCGATAGGAGCGAAGCCCCAGATAAGAGCGTTAACTGCCTCTACAACTTCGACATAGCTAACCTCGAGAATATTCTCCCAGATTGCACATAAACGGAAGTCGTAGTACGCGTTTCCAACCGAACTTCCAGATAAATGTGCAAACTGCAACATAAATTTAAACCGCACTTTTATCTGGCTGTCGTAGTACAGGCCCTAAGAAGACTATAGATATTGGCAGTATAGTAACTGATAGAGAAATTTATTGAAGAGCAATGTGATTTCCATGCTACCTCAAAGAATCATCAGATTGTGTAAATATTGTATATAAGAAAGCAATATATATATATATATATATATAAATCTGGAGAGGGGAATTCAGTCACTGTTCTCTCTTAGTATTCTCCAAGACCACCCATGTTGCTCCCACACCAAATGACCAGCGACACATCGCTCGGCCGCACGACAACCTATCTATAAGCAACGGAAGAGGAAGGATTAGAACAACTATTGAAGTATTTCATTGATCTGTGTACCAGGCAAAGTGTTCACTGGCATCTTGGAAGAGAGAGTGCGATCAGTGGTTGAGAGGAAGTTGGATGAAAACCAGTGTGGTTTCAGACCACAGTGGGGCTGACAGAATGAGATTTTCAGTATGTGCCAGGTAATTGAAACACATTATGAAAGGAACAGACAGTTAATTGGGCTGCAGTGAGAATTGATGGTAGAATGAGTTCTTGGTTCAAGGTACTTACAGCGGTTTTTCCTCTTCTTTCTCATATTTTCCATTCACTTATATTCACTATTTTTTACTTGAACAGTATTGAGACTTTCAAGTGTTGCAGTGCACCAGAATCCAGCTTCCACAACCATTTCCTCTAATATAATTTTTGTTAATAGATATCCATCATTAAATACAGAATTTAATACACCAGAAGCGATTTAGTCATTAGCAAACATTTACTTTTAGGGTACCGGTATCTGTTCCGGATAACGGCGCTGAACATGAGCACACAGACTCGGTATTCAAATACAATAATAACAAATAAAAAGACATGCACATATAATCATGATAATATTGCATGTGCTGTTGTCTATGACCATAAAATTTACTAATCTCTTTAGAAAGAAATACGAACTGAGAAATGAGTGGGGCAAAGTTCTCAAGAATCGAGGGAAGGGTGCAGCAATTTTTTCTAGTCGCCGTGAACCATGCCATGCCATTTCTAATGTTAATCTTTTGCACTCCTATGTCGAGTGCGGTTTGACATTGAAATATTAGACTTGCACTCTGATTTAAAGATAAAAATTTCATTGTTCCGTATTGAAATTATTGATGTTAAAAATTAAATAACTGGAAATGAGGTTCAACCTATTCAATACTCAAAAGAAAGAAACGTAGCAATTACATTTCTATTTAAATGGGACCGGTTTCGACCTTAGTCTAGGTCATCATCAGCCATAAAAACATGTAAAATGTTTATGAATGTTGGAGGTCGGTTTCACACTCTGTTAGGCACAAAGACACGAAACCACATTCTGTCCTGCACAAAGTCACGACACTACTAATCAACATACGAAGATCAAAAAGGCTTGAATTCCCAGACGAACAGATCTGAAGTAGAAAGCCGCCAGCTCCCGGTGACCAGCGTGGCACACTCAAGGTCACGCGCTGCGGCCAAACACCAAAGTAGAGTGGAGAACGTTTTGAAGGTCCAGAACCTGTCACGGCTGCGGGAAGCCAAGTACGTATATAAAATATACGACGCCAATTAGTACAACTGAATGAGCACCCGTACTCCAGATAAGTTCTTGCGAATTCAAGCCTTTTTGATCTTCGTATGTTGATTAGTAGTGTCGTGACTTTGTGCAGGACAGAATGTGGTTTCGTGTCTTTGTGCCTAACAGAGTGTGAAACCGACCTCCAACATTCATAAACATTTTACATGTTTTTATGGCTGATGATGACCTAGACTAAGGTCGAAACCGGTCCCATTTAAATAGAAATGTGATTGCTACGTTTCTTTCTTTTGAGTATTGAATAGGTTGAACCTCATTTCCAGTTATTTAATTTTTGCACTCTGATGTCGAGCTCCACTCGACATGACAATATCTCGTACTTTCAGCGCTCGTATGACGATTGTGCCGTGTTCTGGTATTGTAGAGCTATGTAATGGTCTCTGAGAGAACACATTTTCCTATTTACAGTAGTTTGCAGGAATTGTGGTAACTTTTTTAAGCTCTGTTATTCTCTAATGTTTATGTAAGTTCACAGATGTTGTTATTTGAATGTAAACATGGCTTCTGCTTCGTCTTCACTCACGGAACTGGATATTTTAGGACAGTTAGTGGACAGTGAATGCAGAAAATAAATGAAATGTTAGAGGGCATTCGACCAGTGCAGGTTTCTGTAAATAAAAATGTGTGTGAATAAATTAATTCCATCCCCTGGTCTAAGGAGTTTGGACAGCCGAAGTAGGGGACTGCCTGTAGGGGTGAAGTACAGTGGGGACTTCGAGGGCCCTGGGACCGCTACGGTAGCTGTGAAGGCCCTTCAGGCACTCTGAAAAGTGGTGGCAAAAGGAGGCTCTGGTTAAGACACAGCAGGTCGTTATGCTACTTAGGTTCCAAAATGGGTAAAAAATAAATAAGTAAATAAATGCAATGTAAATTTTAATCGAATACCAGTTGTGTAGTATTATTTGAAGTAATTCCACATACTGTATATGAGTTGACTATATTTGTAAGTGCAGGAGATATTATAAGTAGAATTTTGTAAACAATATAAATTTATTAAGGATGAGCTGTGTGTTTAATAGAAAAAATTGTTAGCGTAAATTGTATAATATTGTATTCTAGGAACATTTTCTTGTTAATCTAAAATTTAGTGCTTGACCATAATGTATTTTAGTGTACCATTTGCCACCAAGGTAGACACCTCATTTGCACATAAAGAGTTTTTGATTTGATAGTGACGATGATGAACCAACGATTTGATAGTGACGATGATGAACCAACAACTGACTTGGATGATTTATTAGTGAATAATGTAAGTGAAAGTGAACAAAGTGATAGTGATAATGAAACCAGAGGTGGTGATTCTCCTCCATACCCATGGCGTGAGTGGAAAGCTGTCGATCCTGATTTACCTGCATTCTCATTCAGTGAAACAATTTGTGGATACAAAGCATCAAGTAGGAACAATCCCTCAACACCTTACGGATTTTTTCAACTTATTTTTAGCGACGAGTTATTCAAGCAAATTGCCAACGAGACCAACAGATATGCTAAAGTCAAAATTCAGAAAGTGACACCACTTACAAGTCATTCGGCTTGGTGGGGTTGGACTGATGTTACCGTAAACGAAATGAAGGCTTTCCATGGAGTTTTACTGTATGTGGCAATGCAGTAAAACGGCAGAATGCAGGATTTCTTTTCAAGAGGTTGGTTAGAATCATCCAGTTTTTTTGTAGACTGTTTTAGCCGCAAAAGATTTTTTTAGATATTCTGGGCTCTGCATGTTTCTGCTCCAGATTCAGCAATCCATTTGAATCCTCAAGTTAGGTGTCGAATTAGCAAAGTCAAGTACGTTTTGGACTATATCAGTGAAAAGTTCTTGGAAGTGTATGCACCACATAAATATCTAGCAGCTTATGAATCAACAGTGTCTTTCAGAGGCCATGTGTTATTCAAGATGTACAATCCACAGAAGCCTACTAAATGGGGACTGAGAGTTTACATAATATCTGATTCTACAAATGAATATGTGTGTAGTCTTATCCCTTACTACGGTTCTGCAACTACAATTTTTGATTCAACCAGGCTTAGCTTTCACAGAAATAATCGTGCTTCAGTTAGTTGCTAATGTTACAAATGCAACAGGTCAGTCTGGGTACCATGTCTACACTGATCGTCTCTATACAGGTGTTACTCTGGCTGATGAATTACTGAAGCAAAAGATCCATATCACTGGAACAATTCAACCGAATCGCAAGCACTTGCCAAATGGGATCCGGAAGAAAATTCTGCGCCTAAAGAAGCATGAAGTCAAGTGCTTACGTACAGACACAATGATGGTTCTGGGATGGCATGACAAGCGCACAGTACTGATGCTTTCAACATCTGGAAACAATTCAACCACAGTTATTGTCAGAAAGAAGAGAAACTGTGTTGAACAATTAGAACAATTAGGGAAACCAAACGTAATTGTTGACTACACGTCACATACGTGAGGCGTTGATCACTCGGACTGCTACACATCGAGCTACGCTTTTGTAGTGATAAGCTTGAAATGGTGGCGGAAATTGTACTTCTGGCTATTGGAAGTGCCAATAGTCAACAGCTTTTTGCTCTGTAAAGATTACTGCATCACGAATCGCATGGAGATTCCGTCACATAAAACCTTCCGAAAACAGGTGATCAGCGAGTTGGTTGGCGAAGTACGCAACAAAGGTCAAAAGCGAGGAAGACCATCTACTTCTGATGTTGAAGAACGTTTGAATGGTAAACTGCACATCATCAACAAGATGCATAAAGACAACATAAAGACTGTGTTGTCTGTTCAAACAGGAGCAGGAAAGGTGGTAGAAAGGAAACAGTTTACTACTGCAAAACATGTTCGAGAAAACCTGTCTCCACCCAGAAAACTGTTTTGAAAAGTACCACACAGTGAAAACCTACAAGGATTAATGTATTTTGTGTGCCTAATTGTAAATATATTCATGTAACATACTTATATTTTGTGTTAGATTCTTTTGCATTGTTCACATCCTACAGCTGTTCATAGTGCAGAAATTAATTAGGAGTGAAGCAGGAAGCATATGCTAAGGGTAATGGAGTTCAAAAGGTTAAACTTTATGAGCCCCTAACTCTGTGAAAGTATCAGCTATTTAAATGGAAATGCATTCTTTAAAATTACAACAATGTGGCATTTGAATTTTTGTACTGTAAAATCAAGTTGTTGCATTTTCTATATGTACACTCTTTTTTGTTTCTGAGACCCTGAGAAATCTATAAATGAACTTTTCTGCATTTATTTATTTATTTATTTATTTATTTATTTATTTATTTGTTTGATTGATTGATTGATTGATTGATTGATTGATTGATTGATTGATTGATTGATTGATTGATTGATTGATTGATTGATTGATTGATTGATTGATTGATTGATTGATTGATTGATAGAAAAGAGGATTTTACCTTGTGAGAATATCTTATGATTTGTGTAGCAGAAATGTGTTCCATATCAAACCTCAAACTAACCTTTTTATCCCTTTTGTTTAGGTGTTACGTTTGTACCTGCTACTTCAAGTAGTTCCACAAAGTATTTAGTCACCTTGAACAAGCAAGATAGAGTTAAATCCTTAAAGGAACAAGTTCTGTTGAGATTAGGAGAAAATGGACCTAAGAACATTGCACTTGCTGAAGTGTTGGACAGTCATATAGCAAGAGTTCTGGTAAGCATTTAATTAGGTCTGAGATGTTTGTATTTTTGTGAGGATTTTCTTCTTATTTTCCAATTTGTTATGTTTCTGAAATGTCCTGTGATATACTTCAAATTTCTTCAAACTCTTTTCTATTATGAAAAACTCAGGTATTTGCCATATGATGAGTAATTACCAATGGCATCGAGGGGAGCTACTCATTATAAATTGTGTTACCTTAGCATGAGCAATACAGTCACTTCTTTACAGAATTCAGGGAAATGTCTTAGCAATAGTGTTGTCAATGTATGTGATCAGTGAAATGCCATCAGAGTCAGGTCTTGTATGTGTGTGGTTTTTTAAACAAAACATCAGTTCTTTGTAGAATGGAAATGCCTCCAAAGAAATCACACACAATGATCCATTCTCCGAGCATAAAGATCATATGCAATATATTTTAAAAAAGAAATGTTTCCAAAGCTGTAAAAAGGACTAATAGAGCTGTTTTGAAGTAAGCAGACAGAGCATAATTTTCCAAAGCTGTGTGAAAAAGCTGATAAATATGGAAGTAAAATACTAACTCCAGGTGTATGTTGATCTTGTAATGTACCCATTTTATAGTTACCGAACTGAGCACAACAAAATGTTGAAGCAAAGTATGTCACTAAAGGTATGTGAACAAACAAACAAAAAACTATTCTGAGGAGTTACCCTGTTATCTGAAAAAAGCATTTTTAGTGACAGGAAAATGCAAATTATTTTAGCTTTCATGCAGAATAGAAGACCAAGAATGTTTCAGATTCAAAGCTTGAGGGGATATGAAACTGGGCCTAAATCAAGTATCTCATTATTCTGTCTGTTTTTTCTTTTCTTCCTGAAGTTAAAATACTATCATCATCATCTGACTTCTTATACAGAAAACTGGGGTTTTGTAATAAAGAATTTTGTTTGAGTGGTCTAGTTTTGTATTTATCTAAGAAATCCACTCAAAAAATACCAATAAAAGATTTTTAACAGCCACTGGTTGAAAAATCATTGCAATAGACCCAAGTGTCTGGGTTGTTAGGCCGTGTGCGTGTGCAGCATGGTTGAAACACTGGAAAGGCATATGGCCTAATAATCCAAAAGCTTGGTTCTACTGCTGTGGTTTTTTACTCAATGAATGTTCAAGAAATTAATAATAATTTTATTGTTTTTACGTCCCACCATCTACTGTTATGGTTTCCAGAAATGCTGAGATGCCGGAGTTTTGTTCTGCAGGAATTCTTTTCTTTGCCAGTAAATCTACCAACACAAAGCTGTCATATTTGACCCCCTTTAAATACCTCCAGATTGAGCCAATACTGAATTCACCAAGTGGGGCTCAGAAGGCCAGTGCTTCTACCATCTGCGCCACTCGGCCCAGCAGAGAAGTGATTGATGTGCAGTTACTTTGGGCCTGTGGTCCTTGACCTGTGAGCTTAGCATAAGATTTCCATTTCTCTTCAAAATGATAAATTCTTATTGCAATAACTAGGGAAAGATCCCTTCAAGAGTAAAGTTTGTGCCAGGCTGAGTGGCTCGGACGGTTGAGTCACTGGCCTTCTGGCCCCAACTAGGCAGGTTTGATCCTGACTCAGTCCGATGGTGTTTGAAGGTGCTCAAAATATGTCAGCCTTGTGTCAGTAGGTTTACTGGCACGTAAAAAAAAAACTTCTGCGAGAATAAATTCCGCCACCTCAGCGTCTCCAAAAACCGTAAAAGTAGTTAGTGGGGCATAAAGCAAATATCATTATTGTGAGTAAGGTTTGTATTTAATGAAAGGAGAAAGCCATGAAAGGAAAGAAAATGAATCTCCACAAACATTGTCCGGCTCCATGGCTAAATTGTTAGCATGCCGGCCTTTGGTCACAGGAGTCCCGGGTTCGATTCCTGGCAGGGTCGAGAATTTTAACCATAATTGGTTAATTTCGCTGGCATTTAGGCTGGGTGTATGTGACGTCTTCATCATCATTTCATCCTCATCACGATGCGCATGTCGCATACGGGCATCAAATCAGAAAACCTGCATTTGGCAAGCCAAACTTGTCCTTGGTCACTCCCGGCACTAAAAGCCATACGTTATTTCATTTTTTTCCACAGATATTGTAAATATAATTCTGTACTGCCAGGATCAGAAGGAAACAAAAATTAACAAAGGATGGATTAAAAAAGGATGAAAAAGAGGAGTCTGGTACAACTGAAGGACAGTGATGCCAGACTTAGCTTGGCCTTGCGATCACCACACCGTCTTACAAGTTATGACTCCCTGTGGTGTGTAAAACTGTCAGCAGGTGGCAATGTACGAACACTATACATACTTCAGGACTATCTTTTCTTTAAAAAAGAAATGAAAAATAGAAAATGCAGCAGTTACTTCGCATGTTGTGTTAAACTTTATTTCTACTAGCAGTATTGTCTTCAGCAATAAAAGTATGTGCCATAAGCTCTATCCAAGGTTCTGCAGGAGCATGTCAGAATGTCAAACCCAGGAATGGTTGATTGTCTTAGTATGTATGACCTGCACCTGATAGTAATGAAAACCAAATGCATTATGTTGTAGGGCTTGAATGAAATTGACAAATTTGGGTTGATACTGAGGATCTGCCATGCTTTACCAAATTCATTTATCTTGGATGTACTATTGCTGATGATGGGCAATGTGCTAAAGAGGTCATTACTTGGATTAGCACAGTCTGGATAAAAAGGCACAATGTTAAACCTAGAGTTAACAGATAAAAGTCCATCTCAAATATAAAATCTATGTTGCACTCTTATGGTACGGAATGTTGGGCAGCTAGCAAAGAGGTAGAACATAGACTTTGCGTTGTGGAGAATAATACTCAGATGGCTGTTAGCATCACTAGGTTAGACCATGTTTTGTACTTGAACATCAAACACTGATCTAATGTTGTGTCAATCCAGGAGAAAATTCGTGGAAGACGCAAAAAGACGATGTACTGTAAGCAACAACAATGAGCCAACATACTGCATAATGGCATGACCCACAACCAAATCAATTGGAGAGAATGAAGCCACTAAGTGGGACAAATACTGGCAAACTAGTCCAGCTCCAGGGCTAAATAGTCACAGGGGTCCCGGGTTCGATTCCCTGCAGGGTCGGGAATTTTAATCATAATTGGTTAATTTTGCTGGCACAGGGGCTGAGTGTATGTGTCGTCTTCATCATCATTTCATCCTCATCACGACGCACAGGTCGCCTATGGGTGTGAAATCAAAAGACCTGCATCTGGCAAGCCAAACATGTCCTCGGACACTCCCGGCACTAAAAGCCGTACGCCATATCATTTCATTTCACTGGCAATCTAGAAGAGACTGTAGTTTAGGTTTCCAAATGGACTCATGGTATTCTTCACAAGCTAAATAATAAATAAGCTAGTAAGTCTAAAAACTAAACTAATAATTTCATCGGTATTCACCGAGAGAAGTTTACCATACTTTACTTTACCCTATTAATTGGTCTGGCTCTGTGGCTTACTGGTCAGTATCTTGGCTTTTAAACATTGTGGTCTCTGGTTTGATTTCTGGTCAGCTGACAGGGATTTGAATTCTGAATACTTAATTCTTTTAACTTTGGGTGTTTTTGCTATACACAACATTCCTGCAACGCCACGCTCTACACAGTTCTATAGCCAACACACTAACATGCTGTCCACACTCATTGGAGGGTGTGGTGTGCGAGGGTTGCACCAGGCTGTAATAGCCACAAAAAATTATTTTATTTCCAGAGAAAATTCATCTTTGTTATGACCAGGGCCCAGATTTTGATGACCTAATAAATACCAATATAAATGGTCCGTTATTGGACATTATAAATTTTCCAGCTAGCTCATTCTTGGTTGCCAGCGTTTCGCCCTCGTGTGCTAGGGTGGGCTCATCAGTTGGTACCTAGCACACCTACCAATACGCTGGCTAGTGCATACCGTGGAGGCCACTGCGTAGGCTAACTGGAGCCACCGGCAGTGCCAATGCACTAAGAGACTTTGTCTCATCACTAAAAATTGATGCCTGCTTGGCCATCAGATGATATAGATGTTGATTCCCATAGGGAATCTGAAATATTTGTCCTGAATGAGCAAATTTACAATACCAATATAAATGGTCCGTTATTGGACATTATAAATTTTCCAGCTAGCTCATTCTTGGTTGGCAGCGTTTCGCCCTCGTGTGCTAGGGTGGGCTCATCAGTTGGTACCTAGCACACCTACCAATACGCTGGCTAGTGCATACCGTGGAGGCCACTGCGTAGGCTAACTGGAGCCACCGGCAGTGCCAATGCACTAAGAGACTTTGTCTCATCACTAAAAATTGATGCCTGCTTGGCCATCAGATGATATAGATGTTGATTCCCATAGGGAATCTGAAATATTTGTCCTGAATGAGCAAATTTACAATACCAATATAAATGGTCCGTTATTGGACATTATAAATTTTCCAGCTAGCTCATTCTTGGTTGGCAGCGTTTCGCCCTCGTGTGCTAGGGTGGGCTCATCAGTTGGTACCTAGCACACCTACCAATACGCTGGCTAGTGCATACCGTGGAGGCCACTGCGTAGGCTAACTGGAGCCACCGGCAGTGCCAATGCACTAAGAGACTTTGTCTCATCACTAAAAATTGATGCCTGCTTGGCCATCAGATGATATAGATATGATATAGATGTTGATTCCCATAGGTACCAACTGATGAGCCCACCCTAGCACACGAGGGCGAAACGCTGCCAACCAAGAATGAGCTAGCTGGAAAATTTATAATGTCCAATAACGGACCATTTATATTGGTATTGTAAATTTGCTCATTCAGGACAAATATTTCAGATTCCCTATGGGAATCAACATCTATATCATCTGATGGCCAAGCAGGCATCAATTTTTAGTGATGAGACAAAGTCTCTTAGTGCATTGGCACTGCCGGTGGCTCCAGTTAGCCTACGCAGTGGCCTCCACGGTATGCACTAGCCAGCGTATTGGTAGGTGTGCTAGGTACCAACTGATGAGCCCACCCTAGCACACGAGGGCGAAACGCTGGCAACCAAGAATGAGCTAGCTGGAAAATTTATAATGTCCAATAACGGACCATTTATATTGGTATTGTAAATTTGCTCATTCAGGACAAATATTTCAGATTCCCTATGGGAATCAACATCTATATCAACACGACCTAATAAATGTCGAAAAATGGCGTAAACATCCTTGAAAAAAATGATTTTAAATGAGTGAGAAAATAACCTTAAAATATGAAAAATACGTATTTATCCAAAATAAATATGTGCATTGTTCACATTACCTTTAACCCGCAGCGGAGTGAATACAATTAATAAGAGTCATCAAATAATAATAATAATAATAATAATAATAATAATAATAATATCGTTTGAAAAAACTGAATACATGACCTGCAGCAAAGAAGCCCCTAAATTCATGGAGACGAAATATGGCAAAATAAAACGGGTCCGGCAATTCAAATATCTCGGTGAAATAATTCAGGAGAATGGAATGGAAACAAAAGCCAATGAAGTTAGATGCCAAAAAATGGAAACTGCGTATAGACTCACCCAAAATATCTATAACAAAAAGTGTCTCTCCAAGCATGCTAAACTAAGACACTATAATACAGTTATTAAACCAGAATGCCTCTATGGATCAGAGACACTAATTTTGAACAGGAAAACTGATCTAGAAAATATTCAGAAAAAGGAACGCAAGATCATTAGAAAAATTTTAGGCCCAAAACTCGTAGATGAACAGTACCGCCTTAGAGGGAAACAGGAAATCAAACAATTTTCTAACATTCACAGCGACATCAGAAAACGCAGATTAAGATTCTTTGGACATATAAAAAGGATGAACCCAGATAGACTTACCAAGCAAATAGTTGAATTTTATGAAAACCGAAGTAAAGCTAAAACGGACACAATAAAATGGATTGGCGAAATTAAAACAGATCTCAAACTGGCAGGAATTACACCTGAAGACATCCAAAGCCGGGTTATCTTCAGAACCAAAGTTCATAAATGGCAAGTTGACCAAGAGGAAAAACCAAAAAAGAAGACCGGAACAACATGGTCTCAAGAGAGAAAAGAAGCACACAGCAAACGAATGAAGGAAGTGTGGGCACAAAGAAAGGCAAATGCCTGTCTCTAAGTACTTTGCGTAGTCCTAATGGGCTCATTCGCAATATATATATAATAATAATAATAGTAAGGGCCAGGCTGAGTGGCTCAGACAGTTGAGGCGCTGGCCTTCTGACCCCAACTTGGCAGGTTCGATCCTGGCCCAGTCCGGTGGTATTTCAAGGTGCCCAAATATGTCAGCCTCGTGTTGGTAGATTTACTGGCACGTAAAAGAACTCCTGCAGGGCTAAATTCTGGCACCTCATATCTCCAAAAATCATAAAAAGTAGTTGGTGGGACATAAAGTAAATAACACCAATAATAATAATAATAATAATAATAATAATAATAATAATAATAATAATAATAATAATAGGTACAAATACACCTGAGAGAATAATATTTGTCATTGTTAGTATATCATGCAGTCCACTGATACTCTGGATACCATTTGTTTCATAAAATGACCTCAACAGGAAATGATTGTGGTTCCACCTTATTCAGTACCAGTCAGATTTTCAAAATCTTTAAATTATTATTCCTATTACTACTAATATTATTAACATGTATGAATCGCACATTTTTAAGTACAGTACATGTTTCGTCCTTATTGTAGGACTTCAGCAATTGTACTTGATAACACATGTAGATGCAGGATGAAGAAAAGTTTTTATTTTATTTTATTTTTTTACATTGCACAGTAGAAAACGACTTCATACAGTTTGTTCATTACATTATAGTCTTCTTATACTAAACTGTCACCAAATAAAATAATTTTCTAGATGAACGAAGAACTTCACAGTGTACATTAGTTACAGTGTCTACTAAAACTGTTGTGATTCATTGGAATGCCTAAGTGCCTGCAACTTTTGAAGAAGAATGGTACCATGCAAGATGTAATAAAAAATCAAAATTACAAAGATAAAGCAAGGATAAGATAATGAAAATATGTTCACTAAATAAAGCATACCTAATAGTGTGATTGGTTTTTAGTAGGGGTGAGAATTTCCACCTCACAGCCCTGGAAGGCATAAGCCCCTTCAGTAAGAGCTTGTTGGAGATCCTCCTCTTTCCCAGCCAAAATCAGAATGTTGTCTTGATAGACCAAGGATTGGACATATATTGGTCTCATGTTCCAGTTGCCAACCTTAATTCTTTTAGTTCTTCTTTTACACTGCTTAATGACTTGGTTCATGGAGATCACAAAGATAAGAGGGCTCAAGCTATCACCCTGTTTTACTCCCTTCACCATTTCAAATTCCCTAGAGCATTCATCAGCCATTCTCACCACTCCTTGGACTCTATTGTACATGCTCCTAATGCAGCATAAGAGAGTCTTGGTTACCTTTTCGTCTTCAAGTGCTGCCCAAAGCTGTTCCCTGGGGACCGAGTCAAATGCGGCCTTTAGGTCGACAAATGCAGCTAGAACATCCTTCCCTCGACTAAGTCGTTTCTCTATAACGGTTCTTAGTGTGTATATATGGTCGTATGTTTGTTGACTTGGCCTGAAAGCACACTGTTCTTCTTCCAACTTTTCCTCTACTTCTTGTCTCCGAGTATATCTTTCCGGCTACACTGGAAAGACAAATTGCTCGATAGTTTGCACAGTCCAGAGTACTGCCCTTCTTCCAATCCTTTGGAATCTTCTGAATGCTCCGTGCTTGTTGGCATATCCTTGTCATCCATTTCACCACAGCCTCTCCTCCATACTTTATCAATTCCGGTGAAATTCCATCCCAACCAGCTGCCTTGCCCACCTTCATTTCAGTGACAGCCTCTCTTACTTCACTCTGCATAATTGTCTCCCCTTCTTCTAGTTCTTCTTCTGTCCCGTTACTGGTGTCGTCTTGTGGATTCTGGTCTGAGCGGAACACATCCTCATAGTACGTGCTCCATGTATCAAGGGTGTCCCGTGGCCTCGTTTGGATCTTCTGGTTCCTGTCTTTAATGTTTCTGATTCTCTTTCCAGTTTTGCTTTGAAGGGATCTTAGTATCTTCCAAAACTTCTGATTATTTCTGTCTTCTTATTCCATTTCCTCACCAAATTCCTGCCAGTTCCTTTCTTTTGCATCTTGTACTTGCCGCTTAGCTTCATTACATGCTTCAACATAATTCCTCCAGTCCTCTACCCTTCTTGTTCTCATGTACTCCTTCCAAGCTACCTTTATCCTCCTTACACCTTCCTTGACTTCCTCAGACCACCACTTTGTTCGTTTCCTTCGTGTGTTTACTGTACTTTTTCTACAGACCTCTTCTGCTACTTTGATAATATTCGTCTTAAATTCCCTCCATCTCTCTTCTAAGTTCCAACCTCTCTCAGGTTCTTCTCTTTTTGTTTCCTGAAGTTTTCCCCCCAACTTCTGAACATAATTCTGCCTTACCTCTTCCTCTGTAAATGCAGAAATTCGTATTTTCTCAAATCGAAGATGAGAGGGTGTGGGTGTAGCGTTGAACCTTGTTTTCATAACCAGAAGCCGATGTTCTGTACTCATTTCTGCACTGCAGAAGACCCTTACATCTAGTGCTGCGTAAGTCATGTTCTTAGTGTAACAAAAGTAGTCAATACAACTCTTTGCTCCTCGGCCTACTGCCTCAAAAGTTATTTTATGGATACTTTTATGGGGGGAAAAGGGTGTTGCCAAATCCTTAGCTCATTATCAATACAGAATTCCAATATTCTTTCACCACTGGTATTGATGGTACGTTCTGCTCCATGTTGGCCCATACATCCATGTCCTCGACGTAACCTATTTCCAATCCTAGCATTCCAGTCCCCCATCACAATAACATGTCTACTTCTTTCCCTGGCTTTGTCTATAGCTTTTTGCATTTTGAACATAAAATTGCTCCTTATCTACTTCTTGAACATCTTCAGTGGAGGCATAGACCTGCACTAGCGTAATAGTTCCTTCTAGTTCCACATCCACTGTGATAAGCCTGGATTAATAGGTTCCCATCCTGTCACTTTGTTTTCCACTGCTTTGGACATAATGATGGCCACTCCTTCTTTTGCCCGTTCATTCCTGCTGACTCCTGAGTATCTCATTACATGTCCCTTATCCACATTTATTTGGCCATTACCTTTTCTCTTTAGTTTCACTGACTCCAAGTATGGCAAGCTTGTACTTTTCCATTTCTTCGACTATTTCTACCTCCTTCCCTGACAGCAAGGTCACATTCCAAGTACCAGTTCTCATATACCTTTTTGTGCCAGGTTGTTCCCTTGTTATCCGTCCGGCTCCTCTCGTGTTTCTCTGAATAGTTCATTTCGCTCCACATGGGTTATTAGCCCTACAGAAGCTAGCACGCCAGCCCGTTTTCTATCAAGGTATCTTCCCTTAGCCTTTGGGGTCCTCTCCCTATCTGCAAGGCAGCAGTTTGTGGTTCGCAGTTCCTCTGCCTACTCCGCCGTTGAGGTGTTTACAAGGATACTTCTTCTGCCTTTGTAGCCATTGACTGCCAATTTCTGATGAATTTATGTGCTATTTCCTGCACAAAGGCCTCATCTGGCCTCCAAAAGGGGAACTCCTCCGCCCGTAGCCGTTGGTCCCCCTTCTGGTTGTCAGGTTTGGTAATGGCCGCCTGACCCTCGGCCAGACAGTCGCAGGTTATACCATCTACTCTCACATGCGGTAGGAGGATATTCCTGACCTGACCGGTCTTCACGAGATTCTGAGAAAAAAAGTCGTCATCTTGGATTTGGAGAAATATGCTATTATTGTACAGTCCACTACTGTGAGATTTTTTAATTATGGACACTCGAGTTTAGGTTTTATTTACTAATGAACTGATAGGCATATTGCAAAATAAATTATACCAATATTTCCCTTGTTTAATTCTGCATTAGAGATTTTGAAGTTCATTAATAATTTTTTATTTGTGGTTCTAGCAAATATTATTTGGGTTTTTGGCTTCTTCTCTAGGAACCGCTTGCTTAAAATTATATGCATGGAAAACTACTTGTCTGATGGTAGTGAAATTTTTATATAAGATAGCCACATGTATTTGTGATGTAGTACTCAAATGACACTCTTTTTCAACCATCCCAAAGAAAATTCTTATAATTTGTCTACAGTAACAGTTTCTCAACCCAAGATAAACGTACAAGGGGGAACTTGGGCTTGTTTTGAAGCTCTCAATTGTGGTTATCAGAAACTATAACCACTGTAACCTTACAATGTGGTACTGAATTTATGAAGTTATATTGATGGGAAATTGTGTGCGCACTGAACTGCGTGATTAACAACGGGTGGGATGATGAAGTCGGGTACAGTGTTGCCACGTTCTGTAGTAAACACAGCGTGCAACAAACACAGCTTTTTGTTTACTTTCAAACTTTGATTTTACTTCCTCGTACAAATTCCACTTTCCATCACCTTTTATCATAAGGACTTTGAGCATTCAGTTGCAGGTTTAAAAATGGTTGGCTTCCTAATTTAGAAATGTCACACACTGTACAATTTTTACAAGGGTTATTTACATTACTATTTACATTATTTACATATCTTTACAAAATTTAATTCCAGCAATATTCTTCGTCTGAAAAATCACTATGTTCTGATGAATCAGAACTGCTGTCATTTATGTTGATTATGACTGGCTCTAAAAATGAGCAACATTTTCAGACAGTCCATCTTTTGCCCATTGGTAGTCTTCCATTTTCTTAGCGTGTGTTTTTACGTTGTTTCCAGAGTTTCAAAAGCATAGAAATTGACATATCAGGAAAATCCCTCATATATTCTGACAGTTTAGGCGGAGGCTTTTAATTGTGGGGAATGCCTTATTAATGTAAAAATTGCATATATTTCCTCATATTGTGGCCAAAGTAAAATCATCAAATTGGATTTTCCAACGTCCCGGCCTCAAACACTGCTTCTTTCTTGACCTGGAAGATATATTTCTTATCATTCTCCTTTGAAGCGGCTCCTAGTCTCTGACGACAATGATAATTATCATTGGATTATAATCCAAGACAATCTGCCACTTTCTGGTACACAGGAAACCTGTGTCCTCTACATTTCCACCTCACTTTGAAGGAGACAAATAGCACTCATTACTATTCTAAGTTCGCCTCTTGGAGACATCGTGAAGTCATGTGGCTAACATCAGAACACAGGCTGTTCTGGGAGATTCTATGTAGCTTCATCACCCCGCACACTGTTAATCGCATGGTCCAGTGCACACACAATCTCTCATCATTATAATGCTTCATAAATTCAGTATCACACTGTAAGGTTACAGTGGTTGTAGTTTCTGATAGCAATGACTGAGTGCTTCAAAACAAACCCAAGTATCATGTTGTACGTTTACCCTGGGCTGAGAAAAAGTTGCTTTAGAAAAATGTTAAGAACATTTTTGGGGGTGATTAAAAAGTTAACTGCGAATACATGTGGCTGTAACATACAAAAATTTCATTACCGTCAGACAAGTAGTTTTCCATGTATATATTTTTAAGTGAGCGGTTCCTAGAGAAGAAGCCAAAAACCCGGACAGTACTTCCTACAAGCACAAATAACAAAGAATTAATGAACTATAAAAACAAACACTTGTTTTAGATGCTCTAAAGCAGAATTAAAGAAGGAAAATATTGATATAACTCATTTTGAAATAGGACTATAGGTTCATTTGTAATTAAAGCTTAAACTTGAGTGTCCATAATAAAAAATCCAACAGTAGCTACTCTGTTCTTCTTCTTGTTTCACTCACTTTGAAATACGATAGATCTATCAATGGTTAGTGAGTTATGTTTTCCTGTCCCAGTATTTTTTCATCCTTTCAGATCTTGCCTTCCTCTCTTCTTCAGAAATTCTGTATAGTCGTTTGGGCTTCACCCTGTCCTGAAAACTCTTTATTTTATCTTTGGTTATTTTCTTCGCAGATCCACCTACAAGCATCTCTTCTGTAATTTGGAACTCTCATAGGTCTTTCTCAGTTTCCTTAAACCAATTTGGCTTGGTTTTCTTATTCTGGAAATAATTAGATGTAAGGCCTTCCAGGCATTCTTTTAGTTATCCTTTTCGCATCCATTCTTAGGATGTGCAACGAACCTACTACGCTGGCGTAGCAGGGGGAGAGGTGATACTCCCATGTTGCACATCCCAGGTGGCGGATAGGGGGGTCGTAACCGGCTTGCCGGCGGACTTGAGGGAAATAAAATACCTCTCGCGGACCAAACACACTACCCCCTGCAGGTGGGGGACGCACATGTAGAATACACCCACGGTATTCCCTGCCTGTCGTACAAGGCGACTGAAAGGGGCCCAAGGGACTCTCAACTTGGGAGTGTGGATTGGCGACCACGGGCCCCTTAGCTGAGTCTTGGCATTGCTTCCACTTACTTGTGCCAGGCTCCTCACTTTTGTCTATCCTGCCCGACCTCCCTTGGTCAACTCTTTTTCTTTTCTGACCCCAACGGTATTAGAGCATTCGAGGCGTAGGGAGTTTTTCATTTTCACACCCTTCGTGGCCCTTGCCTTTCTTCGTCCATTACTTCATTTTTCGAAGTGACGGATCCCTTCTTTTTCTTCTTTTCTCTCTCTCTCTCTCTCTACCCCCTGTGGGTGGGGGGCGCAGAAGGAAAATACACCCACGGTATCCCCTGCCTGTCGTGAGAGGCGACTAAAAGGGGCGACCAAGGGACGATTGTCTTAGAACCATGAAACTACTTTTGATTAGTACCATCACGTGGGAAACACCATGGGTCGCCTTTACTTGCGAGTAGTACCACTATATTAGGTACGAAATAGGTTTGTGCTTAGTAGCAGCAGTGGGGGTGGACTGTGGGTTTCCAGAACCCGTGAGTTGTACCCATGTGAGGAACACCACGGTCTGGGCGTTGCCTGTGATTAGTACCACTACATGAGCAACACCATGGATCTGCATTGCCTGTGATTAGTATCCACTATGTGAGGAACACCATGGGAATACCGGCTCCCGTGATTAGTACACCTAGGTGAGGAACCCCATCGGTTTGCATTGGCTATAAGTGGCGGCATTGTGTGAGAAACACCATAGGTCAGAATTACCTGTACGACGTACAATACTTGTGAGTAGTACCCTCATGTGTGGAACACCGTGGGTCTTCGCTCCTTTTGATTAGTACCCCAACATGACACATACCATGGCTCTATTTTACTAGCAATAAGTACCATTCTGAGGGGCCTTTGACCTGGATTTTGGACCCCTTTAGACATCAAGCATCCTCGATTCAGGATTGTGCTTTAGAAGTGGTCCCTTGGTCAGAAGTACTATTATTTATGATAGTTTTTTGAGTCGGATCCACTGATTGTTTTAACTTCATGTCCATCCATTCATTCTTCATGACATTTTTTTATTTTGGTCACTGGATGATTTTGAACTTTTAATTTGTCATTTCATTTCACACCATTAGGGGCTGATGACCTCGTTAGGCCCCTTTAAACAACAAGCATCATCATCATCATCATCATCATCATCATCATCATCATAGAATGTCAATTCTCCTTTTCCTTACTGTGTCTGAAATCCTTTCTGTTTTCCTATACAGGGTCTCATTGCTGATGTGTGAAAGTTCGTTGTTATGGAATTTGAGGCCTAGAAGTTTTCGTAGTATTTTCCTTTCCTTATCTCCAGCTTTTCTATCGGACCATATTTAGTTATAGACAGTGTTTCTGCAGCATAAAGGGCTTCAGGCTTGACTATTGTATTATAATATCTGATCTTGGGATTCCGGGAGAGGAATTTTTTGTTATAGGTGTCTTTCATAACTTGGAAGGCTGTTTCTATTTTGGTTTATCGAGATTCCATAGCTTTCTTCTCAAGTCCATTCCAACTGATCCATTCGCCAAGGTATGTGTTATCTGTGACAATCTCTATTTTTTTGTTCCCCCACTTTCAAATATTTTGGAGGATTCTTAATGGTGGTTATTATTTTGGTCTTTCCGAAGGCAATTTTGAGACCTACCTTCTCTGCTTGTTTCAGCAGTTTGAAGGACTGCTCCTTCGCTTCCTCCCACGTCTCAGCTAGTAAGGCCATGTCGTCTGCGAAAGCTAAACATTTGATCTTGATATCCTTGTTTACCAATCCCAATCGAATTCCACCACTGGTTGTCTTACCCCATTCTCTGACTACCTTCTCCAAGGCACAATTGAACAGTATGGGGACAGTCCGTCACCCTGTCGGACACCAGTTTTGATCTCAAAAGGAGCCAACAATTCTCCCTTGAATTTGACTTTGGAAAATGTATTAGTGAGAGTTTCCCTAATGAGGTGTTGTTTTGTTGACTAGACCTAATTCTTTAAGTACAGAAAGGAGACACTGTTCTTCATCAGGTAATTGTAAATTTTTCATCAATATCTTCTTGTTTTGCTAAACAATTTGTAAATTTTTTTGCAGATTACTGATTGATATATTTCTTTATTTTTAGGATGACAACTCTCTTCTACGCTATGTAAATGATATAAATCGTAGTATTTATGCTTTTGAGTTGTTACCATCTCCGGTCACTTCTTCATTGGAATTGGAAAGTAGTATATGTAAAAGAGTCAGCTCTACTGAACAGGAAGGTGATAATCAAGTAAGTTTTTATTATAGTTAATCTACTCACATATTCCTTCAATTATCATGTGCTAGTCGGTTGTATTTAATCATATCTTCATTATTGCACTGTTGATGTGTAAATTAATTTGTGTCAAATATCCATCCTTATTCATATTAAATCCTGTGGCTTTTGGTATTGATCTCTACATTCTTGGGTTAGCCGGTATCCTAGGTACTTCACAGTAACATAGTTTACTGCATACATTCTACAGTGGTATAAGAAATAGTCAGGTTCACTCACTGACCTCGGTTCTCAGCTCACAGAAATTATTTTCCAGCTGTTGATTCACATGGTTTGAAGCAGCTACCCTTTCAATGATATTTCTGTGCATATTACCATGAATTTTCTTTCAGAGTGTTTGTTTTAAGGCCAAATCCTTGCTTTATTTGTTGATCCTGTTGAAAAGCAGCTAATGGTCTTCTAAATTGTCTACTAGCTCTTACGCTGCAGTATTTCTTACAACACAAGAACCCTTAATGGCATAATTAAATCAAAAAATTTGTGTGACGTAATCAGAGCTGCAGCAGGCCTACGCTACAGAGGCGGACATTTCTTAACTATGAAATGCATGTGTACCGCATGAATTCGACGCGTGTTTTGTACCCGCTTCAAAGCGGAATAATTCTGTTCTGTATTATTACGTTTGTATGTCAGATTATTATTTTTTTTTTTCATTTTGTTCATCTCTAAAAGCCAAGGAGGTCCAATACACGAGTAAATATGCTAATTTGTTCTTATTGAAAATAGGAATTGCTTTTTCTGATATCTCATTAAGGTTGAAATTGGGATTAAAGTTTTGATTAGGGGCCGATGACCTTCAATGTTAGGCCCCTTTAAACAGCAAGCATCATCATCATCATCATCATCATCAAAGTTTTGATCCAGGTGGATGAAACAGTTTTCAAAAATATTGAACAGCAAGCCCTTATAAACTTTTTTTGAGGTTTTTACATCTTAATCAATATTCGTGAATTTATGCATTCTTCAAGTTGGATGTAAACTAGAACTTACACAAGAAGTGTGACCGTGATGAGTGTTTAATACTGATCTCTTTACTTGTCTTGCACTGAATATCAACAACACAAGCTTGCTTCACAATTAAAATATCAAGGAAGGTTCAACCTTTTCAATACAAAACGTGTTGTATAAGATGTTCACAACATATTATTTATTAAATTATTAGAACCGGTTTTGACGTTTATTGCATCATCATCAGCTACAAAAATCACAAATGGGCAAAGTACATATCATAAAAATGCATTAATAACTCTTGCATGGCTGAATACAAATGATAGACTGCTTTTCTCCTTAAAGGCTAGAAGAAATTGAGTAAAATATGATGATGTGATGTGACACATAAAAGCGTAGTAGTTTGATGGGTAAGTATTGTGCATAAAATTGATCTGATGCTTTGAACATAAAAGTCTGAATGTGATAATAAAATGATGTAGTAAAAACAATGTAGTAAAATTGTCTACTCTTCTGATGTTCAATTAAGATACATAAGTCCAGGTCCG
This sequence comes from Anabrus simplex, assembly GCF_040414725.1. Lineage (NCBI taxonomy): Eukaryota > Metazoa > Arthropoda > Insecta > Orthoptera > Tettigoniidae > Anabrus > Anabrus simplex. The sequence continues at coordinate 1,421,960,775 of NC_090265.1, read as the reverse complement.
TTGTTATGTGAGGTTGGCAATACCAACAAAAAGATTTAGTCGAGGCCGGGACACCTGATGTTAGCGATTGAATAAGGTTGATCTTCAAATTAGTCTCAGCTCAACAAGGGTGGTGAGTCTTAAAAGAAAGGAAAGAAAAACTAAGTTAGTGAAATGGAAGTCTAAATGGAGTCGCGGCCAAGGATGATAGGATATGAGACTCACCTTGTTCAGCGTGCTGTGTGTATAGTGTGAGAAGAGTTGTGGACAAGTGAGATGGGTGTGACTGGGTAGCAAAGGTAGAGTGAGAGGAGTGGAAAGGGGAGGGGGAGGGAGGGGAAGTGGAGAGGAGAGGGGTAGGGAGGCGGAGTTTAAGGCGGGTCAGGAGGGCGAAGTGGTAGTGGTGTGGGACGTAAAAGAGTGCTGTGGAGAGCGTGAAAGATCGATTTTCCTCCCGTGGTTTTTATACCTCTAAAGACTTCGATTAGGAAGTCGAAAAGGATATTGGATTTTTCTGAGATTTCGTTAAGATTTAAATTAGGGTTAAAAAATTGGTCTAGGTGAATAAAACAGTTCTCCGTAACGTCGAGTAAAGGGCCTTTATTTATGTTTTTGGGAATTTCTAGGTCTTGTTCTATGGTAGTAAAATTATGCTTTAAGTCATGTATGTGTTGGCCTATTGCGGAAAATCTATTATATCTGATGGCATTGACGTGTTCTAAGTATCTAACTTTGAAGCTGCGCCCGGTCTGTCCGATGTATGAGGAAAAACAGTTATTGCATTGAAAACTGTAAACGCCTGACTTTGCGTAAATGTCAGACCTGTTAACTGATTTGGAATTGTGAACTATATCTATGTTTCTATTGCTGGTTCTGTAAGAAATTTTAATATTATGTTTCTTGAAAACGTTCGTTACACTGTGTATGTTTTCGTTAAAGGTGAAGGTGGCGAATAGGGCAGGGTTAGGTCTTTCTTTGGTTAATGTTGTCTTTAGTCTATGTTTACATTTGTTAATGATGCGTTCTATGAATGAGGTGTTATAACCGTTGAATTTAGCAATGGCACGAATGGTGTTCAATTCCTTCTTTAGGTTTTCCTTGGATAACGGTATTTTTAGTGCACGGTCTACCATACTATAGTAAGTGGCGCATTTATGTGCGTGTGGATGTGTGGAGTCATTTCTGATAGTAGTCGCTGTTTGGGTTGGTTTTCTGTAGATATTGTATTCTAAAGAAGAAGGAAGTCTTTTAATTGTAAGGTCTAAAAAATTGATCGAGTTATTGGACTCGGATTCTAATGTAAATTTTATGTTAGTATCAATCTTGTTTAAGTTATTAAGGGTGGTAGCTGCATTAACCGTTCTGTCATCTAGAATGACCAGAGTATCATCGACATATCTAGACCAGAAGTGTATATTTGAAAAAGTGTTATTGGTATTAATTGCAGTGTCTTCTAGGAAATCTATGTAAATTTCAGCCAAAATTCCTGAGGCTGGCGACCCCATAGCCAGTCCATCTTGTTGGTAAATGCATTTGTCAAATGCGAAATAGTTGTTATGTATAACGAGTTTTAGGACCTGCATGAAGTCTTGGATCTCTAGTTTACTTAGCCCACTATATGTTTTTAGGTTTTTTTTTGTATTATGGGAAAGAGTTTTTTGGTGTTGATACTGGGATACATGTTATTAATATCGAATGAGTGAAGGGTGTGAAATGGTAGTATATCAAATTTATTCAGTTTTTCGATTAGTTCGATGGTGTTTTTTACGGATTTTTTCGACTGAAATTTATAGTTTTTACTAAGAAATTTTTGTATGAATTGGGCCAATTTATATAATGGGCTAGGTCTATAGTTGATGATGGGGCGTATGGGGACGCCGGTCTTATGGATTTTGGGGAGAGCTTCCTGTTTACAGACCAAGAAAAAACGAGATTAATTAATATGAACCCCGGCCTGCCTTCCGCTAAAGCTCTTGTGGCCTGTGTGTTTTAATATGTTTTACATACTCATGTTCTAATTTGTAACTTTTTACCCTGACTACTGATATTTTAATTATATGCTATTGTATACATTTCCATCCCCCATTAGACATCCGGATGCCTAATACAATAACAACTTGTGAATTGTCTAATGGCTGAAACAAATCATGTACTAGCTGATGATGGCCGTTAAAGAGCCGAAACCGGTACCAGTTTAATCTATTAAAATAAATTGTGTATTGATTGGTGGAAAAACACATTTCTTATCTATACTATATTGAAATACTAATCGGCGTGGACCATTATTGGAAAATTGTAAAACTGGAACAACCGATGTCAATCACGCCTTCCCTCGTACTGCTACCTACAGTCTTCGGCTGGGTACTAATGGGAAACCGGTCTGGAGCTTCAGTAAATCAGGTTACGACGCACCACGTCTCAGTCACTAATAGTGAGATATCTGCAGAAACCATGCGAAGATTCTGGGATCTGGAAACAATTGACATTCGCGATACACAAGACAGGACACTGAACGATACAGATGCCGCTATCCTTCACAAATTTCATGAGACACACCGGATCCTAGACGGAAGAAGAGTTGTATCACTTCCAAGAAAAAAGGACATCGTCTTGTCTGATAACCGGTCAACAGCTGAGAAAAGATTTCAGAGCCTTGAGAAACGATTGGATCAAGATGTGGACTTCCAAACTATGTACCACACGCACATGTTGGACTACATAGCTAAGGGACAAGTAGAAATAGCTCCGACGTATGAGACTCCCGGAAACGTCTTCTACTTACCACATCACGCTGTGAAGAAGCAAAAGAGAGAGGGCATAAAATGGAGGATCGTGTTCGATGCCTCTTCTCATGAACGAGGCCAACCAGCATTAAATGATGCCCTAGAGATGGGACCACATCTGCTGCCTGAAATTCTAGCGACGTTGCTCCGTTTTCGAATGCGTCCAAGTGCCATTGTCTGCGATGGAAGTCAAGCCTTTCTACAGCTATCCCTAGATGAAAACGACAGAGATCTCACAAGATTCCTGTGGTACAGAGTCCAAACCACCACTGATGGCACGTACCAGATCACCAGGGACGTCATAACGTATCGCTTCACTCGATTACCGTTTGGACTTACCTGCAGCCCCTTCCTTCTGTCCACTACTCTACGAGAACTGGTTACACTGCATCAGGAGAAATATCCCACTGCAGCAGCACTCCTGGATGGTTGTACCTTTATGTACGACTTCGACACATCAAACTTCCTTTGTCAAAATGGTTTACAAATTCAGAGCCACTGAGAGCCATCTGGAGAGCAGAAGGTCGAGAGGTGAAATCGGAAACACGAGTCCTTGGTGTTAATTGGAATACGGAATCTGACTACCTCTTCGCAACTCCAGACGATATGACCGCCGTACTACTTGACCAGCCAGCAACTAAACGCACCCTTCTGCAAGTTACTGCCAGAATTTACGACCCTCTATATCTGTTTTCCCCCGTCCTGATCACCGGCAAGATCCTCTTCCAAGACACTTGGTGCAAAGGACTGCAATGGGATGAAATTCTCCCAACTGTCCTAAGCCAGAGGTGTCAAGCTTGGACATCTAACCTGCCGTATTTGTCTTCCATCCGCATTCCAAGATGGATTGGTATATCTAAATTTAACGACGATTTATCCGTGCACGTGTTTTGTGATGCTTCCGAAAGGGCATATGGTGCTGCGCTGTACGTTCGGATGACTTCCAAAAACACTTCTTCCGTCACGCTGGTTTGCAGTAAAAACCGATTATCGCCCGTGAAGAAAGTCACAATCCCCAGACTGGAATTGCTTGCAGCCTTGCTTGGATCCCGTCTTCTTCACTACTTTTGCCAAGAGACTGGAGTTGAGTCCTCTTGTGCCACCTTATGGAGTGACTCAACCTTCACATTAGGATGGATCCGCAACAATCCAAACCGCTGGAAGACCTTTGTCTGCAACCGTGTGACAGAAATTCAGACATATACCGTGTCCAGTCAGTGGAGACACTGCCCCGGCATCGACAATCCTGCTGATTGCCTCTCCAGAGGAATTACAGCCCAAGATCTAGCTTCAAGGGATTCATGGTGGCAAGGACCTTCTTGGCTTGCCGAACATCCAAACTCCTGGCCCCGTGACGTCACTGTCCCGGACATGACTCTGCTAGAAGAAAAGAAGACGTCTCAAGTCCTAGTAGCCACAGCTCCAGAACCATTGCTCCTCGCGTCACGTTTCAGTTCGTACTGGAAGTTATTACACGTTACCGCATGGGTCCTACGTTTTGTTACGTGTATGAAGAAGAAACAAAAGGGCAGCGGAAATTATTTAACTGCCGAAGGTATCGAAAATGCCAGAGTGTATTGGATACGTCAGGTTCAAGAGGAATGCTTCACTGCTGAACTGGCAGCCTTGAAGAAAAATCATCAGTTGCCAAAATCATCCAAGATTTTGCGATTCAATCCCTGCTTACAAGATGGTATTATTCGTCTTGGTCGCCGCCTACAGTTTGCAGACTTGACAAATGCTGAGAAACACCCAGTGCTTTTGGATGGATCGCACACTTTCACGCACCTGCTAATTCGGCAGACCCATATCAGACTCCATCACTTGGGCGTACGCATAATACTCACGGAACTTCGCAATGAATTTTGGATTCTACGAGCCCGCCAAATCATCAAAAGGGTGTTGCATGGATGCCTGCCGTGCAAAATATCCCACAAGAAAAGGTGTGAGGAGGTAGAAGCCCCATTGCCTTTAGATCGCGTCCGTCCTAATCGACCATTTACTGTGACCGGAATCGACTTCGCAGGCCCACTCTATGTCAAGTCAGAGAACACGACCAAGAAGGTTTACATCGTTCTGTTCACGTGTGCAACTGTGAGAGCTATACACCTGGAACTCTCAGCGGACTTAACAACCGACAGATTCTTAATGGCCTTTCAATGCTTCGTAGGACGACGAGGTGTCCCACACACTATATATACCGACAATGCCCAAACATTCCAAGCAGCGAACAGAGAACTCCAACTCTCAGACGTGCTCAGCAGTCCGAAGACTCATGAATATATGGCACATCACAATGTGACGTGGAAGTTTATAGCTCCACGGGCGGCTTGGTGGGGAGGAAGGTGGGAGAGAATTATTGGCTCCACTAAGCACTGCCTTAGAAAGGTTCTAGGTCGCTTACAGGTCGATGAAGAGGGTCTCCGCACAGTTCTAATCAGCATTGAAGCCACCCTGAATTCACGTCCCATTGTTCAAGACGAAAGTAACTCTGAAGTGTTAACACCCTCACATTTCCTCAACAGCGAGAAACTCACTACAATTCCAGTTGGACCTGAGCCAGTAAATAAGAAAGACCTTACAAGGAAATTTCGCACGAAGATGAAAATGGTTGAAGACTTTTGGCGAAGGTGGAAAAAGGAATACCTCCTTCAGCTGCGGAACTACCATGAGGTCAAGTCTCCAACTGGTAAACATCCGAGACTTCGAGTAGGAGATGTTGCCCTCTTACAAGAAGACGTCCTGCCTAGCCATATGTGGAAAAGAGCCCGAGTCGACGAAGTTCTTCAGGGAAGAGACGGCCGAGTTAGGACAGCCATCCTGCGCCTGCCAGATGGTTCAAGAATCAGCCGACCGGTGCAACTGGTGATTCCTCTCGAAATCGACCAGGGTGGGGAGGATGTTGAGGTTTGAATGTACAAGCAAACGACACCTACCGGACAGACTAGTAACTAAGTGGAGTTTTACGCTTGTAGATTCCCTTTTGTTTTGTGTGTAGTAGTAATAAAGTGTTGTAAGAAAGACGTAGTTATCATTTGCACGTTACAACTCAACAGACTCCATGATGAACCAAAGTGAAGTAGTGAATTATCCAACAGAATTTCTTAATTCTCTCGATGTTCCCGAATTACTGTCACACATTCTGAATTTGAAAATTGGAGTGCCAATTTATTATATTACTCCAAAACATAACTCAGCCAAAGTTATGCAATGGCACACGTAGTAGTCAAAAAATTGATGAACATTCTAATTGAAGCAACAATTCTAATTGGATCTCATAAAGGTGAATACTTACTACTTCCAAGAATACCACTCATTCCAACCAGTAGTGGCGATTAGCCACCTGGCCTATTTTAAGTTTCGAGAGAAGGAAGAACCCAAGAGTTATTAATGGGGCCCATATTTTTAGGTGGCATAAACCTTCACTTTGGGTTTTTTGAATTCTTAAAATAGGTTATTTTAAGTTTTTGCCTCCAGTTAGCAATATTTTTTTGGTTTTCGTAGTTCTGTAAAATTTATTTATGTACTTATTTCACAAAAGTTTACATTGTCATATTCATAAAAATACACAGAGAATACACTGTACTGTTTCCTTTGTAAGTTATTTTTTGGCATTGCAGTAAATAACAACGTACATACCCAAATTGTCTGGCGTAAATGATTTCCTGTTGTCACGTAACACATTCTTATATGACGAAAAAGGTCTTTCAATGGAACATGACGTCATTGGAGTGTAGTACATAGATGCTAATGCATTAGATTGTAGGGGTAATTTTCCTGAATACTTTTCACCCTGTAATACTGAATTGATGACTTTCATATCTTCAAACCTGGGATTGTGTTGAAGAATCTTCTGCAGCTTCGAAGAACATGCCACTCTCAGTGGCCCAGGTCTTTCACTTCTGGAAACATTGCCAATGATATCCAGGGAATCTTTGAGTGGCATGGTTGCACTTTCCAACTGGAGAATAGCTTCTGGTATAAAACAAAAATGTGTCTTAATATATGCTAGGGAAGCGACGAGGGTCGGGCACTCTAGCGATTTCTTGGCCTTTGCGATGCAGGAAGCTTCTGTTTCATCCAAGTCATTGACGACATTTTAAATTTCTTCTAGGTGCTCAGCTTAGTAAATAGCAGCAGACAGCCAAGTTCCCCAGCGGGTAAGTATCGGCTCAGGTGGAAGAGGTGTTGTTGGTAGTTTCTCTTTAACCTTCCAGCGGGTGCGCATACCTGGATCTCCCAGGCAGGCGCGCGGTGGCTAAATGGCCGCCCTTTCTTTTACGTCATCAAATCAAAGACTTCTTAACAGTAATCGAAAGTGACGTTCACTGAAGTTAGCCCGCAGTTTTATCATTCCCGTTCCGTTGGTAGTAAACAATTCCAATAAGTTTGTGCGGTTTACTCCTTTCACGGCTATCATGAACAAGGCACCTAAAAGAGCTAAAATTTCCGATCTTGTTGTTTCTCCAAAATCTCTCTCGACCTTCTGCATGTTGCACTTTTACCCTGTCAATAAACGTATGTGTATGTCTAACAATTTCATAGACCCTATTTGAATTTATTATGGTGAAAAAGCATTCTAGTTCAGTTTTACACTGGCGAGCTTGTTTTTATCAAGTTCTTTGCTTTTCTTTTTGTACTACTTCCTATGGGATTTTTTTGCCTATAATGTCTCCAATGCAGAAACGTAGGGTGCTGCCATCACGGTCGTCATCGCTTACATCATCAGCCCTGTCCATCTCAACTTCAAAGTCACTACTGTCCGTTTCGATAACTTCGGGTTTGAAATCAATATCATTAGGATCGTCCCAAACATCTTCTCCTTCATTCGTTTCTTCTTCTTCCAATTCATCAAGAATTCAGAGAATAGAATCAGGATCATTGTATCGTGCCCTGAAACGCGTAATAAGACATAATTACGTCAATATTATTGAAGAGAAACAATAGGAAAAAGGGGTGAACCAAACAGAAAACTAAGCAAACATCAAAATATAAATATATTTTAACACTATGCATAAGAGAAAACATTCCTCTCTCACGCGCGCACACATGAACGAAATATATTTACTTACATGTTTCATTTGGGCGTGGCGGCAGACTGGCCGCCTGACTCGAACGACAAGGGCAGGTACCACTTAGAAGCTGAACAGCGGCTGATCGGTACCGACTGGAAAAAGTATGAAAACGCTGTCTCGCGTAAAGATGAGTAATTAAAGAATAACCGGGGGTCCCGCCTGTCTAGTTGTCCATGAATGGCACAATCTTGTGATTTTCCCCAAAAGGCAGCCAAATTGCCGCCCACGCGCCTGCTGGAAGGTTAAACAACTGTATACGTGTTGGGGCTTTGGGGAAACTTTCTTGACTGAAGAAACCACGCTGTTGACGTCACTGAAGTTGCTTCTAATCTCCTCCGCAAGGCGGTGCAAGCCGTGGGCCAAGCACGTAACGTGTAGCATGCTCGGGTGGAAGGACTCTAGAACCTGCCCTGCCTTCAACATGTAGGCAGCACTGTCTGTCACTAACAAAAGGAACTTACCATCTTGATTCTCTGCTGGCCACAATATGCGTAAAGGATCCCTCACAGCGCAGGCTATTGTGCTGTTGTTAGTTTGTTCTATTTCTTTACAAAGAATTAGATGAGCGTTGCCTGGTTCATTTTGATCCAGCTTACCTACTACCACATTCACAATGAAGCGACTGCAACTGTCAGATGTTTCATCGACAGAACACCAAATATAGTGATCGCCTATATCATCTCTTATTTCATCTAATGTCTTCTGGTAAACAGGATGCAAATAATTCTTCCTTAAAGTGGATGGATTAGGTATACTGCGGCCACTGATATCCCCTAAGAATGTTTTCTTGGTCAGGTTACTTAGCACGTTCCATGGGAGGTTTGCAGACACCAACGCCAGACATAGGCGAAAGTTAAAGTTATCTTCAGACTTGCCAATTGTGGAAAAAATAAACGTTTGCTTACTGTTGTTGCTGGACTTATTTCTCCTAGCCATGTGAGCAGCTGCAGATTTATGCTGCTCAAGATGGGATTTCTGCTCACATTTAACCTGAAATAAAGAATCCAAAACTAAGTACTTTTCAGTAAGCGAGCTAAAGTATTGCAATGCGGGTTTTAGATCAGTTACGGGAAACTTACTTCTTTGGAGCATGCCTGACAGACGACTACTCGACCGTCTGTAGTGAAGTGTCCATCTGTAGCAATCCATTTTCTCAATAAGTACGATTTAGGCATTGTTTCGCTATACAACAATTACGGTTAGAAAATACTGCAGGAACCAGTCACCACACACTCTGCTGGCTGTACTCTCTATGGACAACTGGAGGCGAAACTGTTTACATTCCTCCTGACCTATCAGATGCATCAAGAAGCCACCAGATGTCACACATGTAGTGGGAAGCATGGGATGTGCTGCATTTAATGGTAGTAACATGAACTATCTCCAACCTACTGCTTGTAATTGCAGTGGAATTAATTTTACAATGCAGGGAAAATGACATTCTTTATTTGAAGAAGGTAAAACAGCTATTTAGGTTATTTTAGGTGTCAACCCCTCGTATAGGTTTTTTTAGGTGCAATGAAATTCACATATTCTGCTCCAGGAAGTGTGAAATGAACAAATATATCAAAATTTGTGAATTAAATAGCGAGGAAAAAAATAGGTTAAAACCCAGAAATCCGGGCCCTAGTTATTAAATATCGTCTTAAACTAGAAATTATATTTAAAAAAATGAATTGGTATAATCCCTATTGTTTTTCAGCTAATTCCTTCCTTTAATTTTTTTAATCTCGATGGCTAAATGGTCAGCGTGCTGGCCTTTGGTTACAGGGGTCCCGGGTTCAATTCCCGGCAGGGCCAGGAATTTTAACCATCATTTTTTAAATTCCGCTGGCATGGGGGCTGGGTGTTTGTGTTGTCTTCATCATGTCATCCTTATCACGACGCGCAGGTCGCCTACGGGAGTCGAATCAAAAAACCTGAATTTGGCAAGCCTAACATGTCCTCGGACACTCCCGGCACTAAAAGCCATACGCCCTTTCCTTTCATTTCTTTAAGTATTCAGAAAAATAATGGAAATACGCACAAAATGTCGTTCATTGCATCTAGCTGATTCATACAGCGCAGCAGCGTGTAGCAGGTGCTGTAAGGAAAGGTAGCAGTGGTATATATTTGTCCAAGGTCACGAACACTGAGGTATAATTTACCCTCTTGCCGCGCACATTCATCAATCTCGCAGTCTCACTCAGTAAATGTGTCGGTGTATTTCTGTCTGGTGTCTGTTACTTTCATAGTGTATAGTCAAATACCAAATTATTTTGCAATTGTATAATCATGGTTCATGGTGCGGGTTATTGTAGTCACATCCTAATTCATGAACCATGGGCAACGGCTGAGTGGCCTAGTAAGTGGTCCTGAGAGTCGGAATACCAGTTGCTATGGAATGGGAGTTGGCATCTCGGACATATTCTGAGTCATGGCCCTCTTTGTGCTCAGGTGGCTAGGACTATACAATTCACCCATGGTCCATAACCCCTTAGAGGAGAGATCCTCACTTGGATTATGTGCATGTAGGGTAGCATCCTGCTTCATGAATTTACTGAGCTCAGAACATTTTAAGCAAGCCTCGGACCTATGGGAGTAACGGAGTCCCACTCTCATTTGACAGGCGAGGGACTCCTTGGAAACAGTTTGGTGAACAAAATGGAATTCGATGGGGAGCTATCAATATTAATAGGGCTTATGGAAGAAAGAAAGTAGAACTGGCTTAGTCAGCAAAGAGGATGCATCTGGATGTGCTAGGAGTAAGTGATATTCGGGTAAGGGGAGATAACGAGGAAGATATAGGAGATTATAAAGTGTACTTGACGGGTGTTAGAATGGGAAGGGCAGAGTCTGGCGTAGGGCTCTTTATCAGGAATACCATTGCACGCAACATAATTTCTGTTAGGCAAGTAAATGAGCGAATGATGTGGGTAGATTTGTCAGTTGGAGGAATTAGGACTAGAATTGTCTCTGTGTATTCACCATGTGAGGGTGTAGATGAGGATGAAGTTGACAAGTTTTATGAAGCATTGAGTAACATCGTGGTCAGGGTCAACAGCAAGGATAGAATAGTGCTAATGGGAGATTTCAATGAGAGAGTTTGGAATAGAACTGAAGGATATGAAAGGGTGATTGGTAAATGTGGGGAAGATATGGAAGCTAATGGGAATGGGAAGCGTTTGCTGGACTTCTGTGCTAGTATGGGTTTAGCAGTTACGAATATATTCCTCAAGCATAAGGCTATTCACCGCTACACATGGGAGGCTAGGGGTACCAGACCCATAATGGACTATACATTAACCGACTTCGAATTCAGGAAATCTGTTAGGAATGTACGAGTTTTCCGGGGATTTTTCGATGATACTGACCACTATCTGATCTGTAGTGAACTAAGTATCTCTAGGCCTGGGGTAGAGAAAGTGTTATCTGCCTGCAAATGAATAAGGGTAGAAAATCTCCAGGGCGAGGAAATTAGACAGAAGTACATGGATATGATTAGTGAGAAGTTTCGAACAGTAGACAGTACTTTACAAAGGTGAAAAATTAGAGTATCCTCCTAATTCAATACAATAAATATTCCGTCATTAGACGGAGTAAACAAATTCAAACATGTTTCAGCTCGTTTGAGCCATCTTCAGTGAAAAATGAGGGGAGTTTGAAATAATTTACATAATATAAGTTGAAAAAATGCTAAAAAACATAATGAAGGAGCAAATGAAAAAACAAACAAAAGAGAGCCTAGACAGAAACAAAATTAGCACAAATATACAATATTTACATCAATATGCGGAGCAAAAAACAACTCACTGCGACAAAATTCAGTGAAAAGGTGTTAATTTAAAATAATAATTGGAACTAAGAACTGTGTTAACCTAAGACAACACAGGAATGAAAAAACAAATGATGCAGATGGAAATGAACAATAGTAGCACATGGTGAGGTTGTGGACCTCATAGTTTACAAAATGTTGTTTAGTAACAATAACAAAACAGGTTGAAATCACTGTCAAAAATCATCCTTGTAGAAACCCATCACATTAAATTGGTCAGGAGGGGAGTGGGAGCAAACATTTTTGAGAAACCAAGCCTGATATGACGTGCAGGCGAAAAGCGTGTGACAAGGAAAAAACACCAATGAAATTTAAAGCTTTAGAAACAGCAGCATTCTCAATATCTTCTCAATCTAGCGGTCCCTTTCTTGATTATTGTTTCATAATGTTGGCTGGTGTCTTGCCTTATTATAATGGCGCAGGTCATTTGAGAGGACAACCACCTGCTAAACACCATTAGAACTTCATTGACGGTTTCTACTAGATCACTTACAGTTTACTATGCATCTGTCTTCTACCTAACACAGCTTCTCAATTTTATATCGCGGCCCTTCCGACCCTTTATAAGAAGGCAAGACACCAGCCAACATTATGAAACAATAATCGAGAAAGGGACCGCTAGATTGAGAAGAAGAAGAATGAGAAGAAGAATAAGAAGAAGTGAGTCATACGTGACAGTCTTTGTTGTGGTAACTTTTTTTTGTAACTTCACTATTCGAATGTTCTTTTTTCAAATAACGTAAAAGGGATGACAAGAACTGGTTGAACTTTACATCTATATACAGTATATAAAATAAGAGTTTTGTCTGTACATTGCTCAGAACTTGAAAAGAATGGTATTTCTGTATCGGTCATGTCCACAGTAACAAGGAAATGCACTTTTTACTTTTCAGTAATGTCTGTCTGTCTGTCTGTCTGTCTGTCTGTCTGTCTGTCTGTCTGTCTGTCTGTCTGTCTGTCTGTCTGTCTGTCTGTCTGTCTGTCTGTCTGTCTGTCTGTCTGTCTGTCTGTCTGTCTGTCTGTACACGCATCACGAGATAACGGCTGAAGAGAATTTAATGAAAATCGGTATGTAAAGTCGGGGGATGAGCCACTATAATCTAGGCTATAAATCATTTCATTCACGCTGAGTGAAATGGTAGTTTAGGGGAAGGCCTAAAATTAAATTCTCAAATATTTATTTTTTTAGTGGTCGATAAATACTGCATAACTAAAGTTACATAGAATTAAATTTCAGATAATTTATATCTTATACATTTTTACCGTACCTGCTATGATAATACAGATATTCATGAATTTTGATTTTTGTTGTCAAGTCCATATCAACGCCGAGCCACGAGAAAATGGATTAAGAGAATTTAATGAAAATCGGTATGTAGAGTTGGGGAAGAAGAAACAATAGTCTAAGCTATAAACAATTTTACTGACCTTGAACTAAACGGTAGTTTATGGGTAGGCGCCTAAAATTCAATTTTTAAATACCTATGTTATTGGTTCTATAGAAAAGTACTACATATCAAAAGTTATAGAGAATACAATTTCCGATCATTTATGTTTTATTCAGCTTTACCGTACCGACTATGATAAGAATGGTATTTCAGAGTCGGAAGAAAACTAAATATGAAAGCCTACAATATCGAAAACGCATAACATTGATCAACAATAATATTACATTGACCATTGTTTTTTGTGATGTTCTTTGCCTCTTATGTTGCCCTCAACTCCGATAGATGGGATTACTGTTGCGTACCGAGTATAACAGCCTGACTGTATGTTGGCGGGAAATAGCTGGGGATTTAGAAAACTTTTTTCTTATCATGCCATTCCTCTGGTTCATACATTGTCTGATACTGCTGGTACGTAACACACTGGTTCATCATAGTATTCCAGCTATTCGATCCCTAGCCTGACGCGCTGTTTTGAATGAACAATGTGCACATTTGGCAGAGGCTCACTTAGTAATAGTAGTATGACCTGGTCTAGAATTACAATTTAGGTCTATTTCAAATTAAAGCACCACAATTGACTAAATAATTCAACATTTAACCCTGAAAAGAGCCGTTTCTTAAGAAAAGCATCTTCCTTTTCACTTTTATTAAATTCTACATTAATTTTATTCCAAATTAGCAGTGAAGAGGTGTTTTCTCCTCTGGAAAAATTTGCCTCCAAATCAGAAAGATGTAGTGAAATGAGATTTTCAGACTCATCGGGTACTCCTAGGAAACAGGTTCGTAAAAGGGCATAGATTTGCCCTGGGGCTCTCCACTATTGGACCCCCCCCCACCGCCGAAAAAAGACAAAGCTTGTTCACGGATCACAGCTGTCTGCGGCTTTGTCATTCCAGCTCTGGAACTTTGAACTGTTAGATCGGCAGTGTAGCACTCTTCGTTAAAAGTGAGAAAATCCCTCCCCCCCCCCCCCCGGCCAAAAAAAGACGAAGCGTGTTCACGGATCACGGCTGTCTGCGGCTTGGTCATTCCAGCTCTTGAACTTTGGACGGTTAGATCGGCAGCGTAGTACTGTTCGTTAAAAGTGAGAAAATGCGTGGTTTTTCATTTGATTGAGTATTTTATATTGCTTTTAATCATGCCATTCCTGCTGACGTCATTGTAATGACCTATGTTCATTTAACTTGGGAAAACCACTAAGACAGTCTTTCTGAGGATGTAAAAAAGCAGGTGGAAAGTGAGTGTCTGCAATTATAATGAAAACTCCTCAACCTGATTGTAACTGATGGTTACAATGAACATTCCCTAATCCGGTCTTCATATGAGAAAATATGTTTGGTGACTTCCCCGTCACGTTTCTAGGGTAACATTAAGAGCTATGCAATATAATACAGTCTTACAAGGTGTACACTACCTAACCTAGAATTCTGTATACAACATAGAATTCCGTAGCAAAGCACGGGTACATCAGCTAGTTAGGTTATAAAAGTAAATGTACTTCTGGGGACAGGATGGTGGGTTCCTAGACATTGCAATGAACACATCTCTCCTCTGACACTCATTCCAAGTAAGACTTCCTTAATTTCTACTTCCTTGGAATGTTAGAAACAGTGTGTAACAAGGGCTGGATTTTTGCCAAAAAAAGATGAGGAGGGTGATGGCAGAAGTTCGACAGTCTTTGGTGGCTATAGATGAAGAAATTTCCTCACTGAAGCAGTAATGGTAATCACTTTTTAAAATCTCAAAGTGAATTATACTAAATTCAACTTCAAGTTTTGAAATTTAATATGCACATTAATTGCGCATTTATTTTTTGGATGTTAAGTTTTCAGAATGCATTTCAGTATTACTGTCATAGCTGAAAACTTAATTTCTAATTTTATTTTTAGTTGTGTGTCGGGAACAAAATGGTTTTTATGTCTGCAAAACAAGGAAATGTTAGGGAATTTTAAAATCTGAATTTGGTGGATACGCTGTAACATTATCTCCCTTCCCAGCTGATCTGTTTTCTCTTTCACTTCTTTGGATAACTAGCACTCACGTTATCCACCCATTAGGGTTTTACTTTATCTTGTCAGGCTGTATTGCGCTAGTTTGGTGTGCACTGTGATTCCTTCTACTACCTAAACACTCATTTGTGTGACACACCGGCAAAATCAGTCAGCTCCTTTACCCTGAGTCCTTTTAACTACCCAAATTCAATCATACTTTTTTTCTGTTGGTCCATAACATCCTTGTTATTCCCTCAGTGTTCTCCCCAGAAATTTTTGTCAGCCGGGTGTCAGGAATGGGATGTGGGAAATAAGGCATAAAAAATTGATGCAATAAAATTTTAGTTTATTCTCCTCAGGTCATTAATAATGTCAGGCAGGTAAATATTAACTGCAAAATTGAACTATTTTAGTGTTATCACAAACAAGACATAACAGTGTAGTTTGAACTTCTAGTGTTCAGCTATTTCTTCATAATCATGTAACACGGGGGCTTACCATTTCATTGCTGTGGAGTACCATACGGGTTTGTGACGTCATGCGGAATTGCATGCAATTCCACACTAATCCAGGCACCACTTGCGAATGACACAATGTGGTAGTCAAGTTAAACATTTAAACTCCGATGTAATTGATGCATTTATTCTGACAATATTGAAGATTTGTCATTTAAATAAACAGTTTTGCAGTATTTAAATTTGGAACTCCGAACTGCTCAAATATATATCAATATTATGTAACTGGCACATATCTAGGTTGTGTTAGCCGGGCAGTCTGTAAAAAGTGCAGGGCGCTCCGCTCATTAAAAAGGTTGTAGGGAGAACACTGGCCATATCCTCCAAGACACTAAGTACACATCCACCAATCAGTATTACTGCCACAAGTAGTGTGGGACACGTACCTGATGACCAGATTTTTGGCTCACTGGACCACGATGTGACAGGAACCTGTGGCAGTGACTAACACAGTACGTATTCTCCACGAGAGGTCTAATTGGGGCAGTCAGAACACAAGGGAATGAAGTCACAATATGACAGTTTAGAGAAAAATGAACAAAGTTTTTGCTCAATATTTAATTACAGAGAAAAGCTTACAGTGTTTTAAAACATTTGAATGGTAGGAGATACTCTGTATAATACATTCTCATATTATAGAAGGGTACATTTCAGTGGTTTTACGTTGTATCTGGAGTGGAAATATAAAATTATGGACTTGATTCTTTTGTGCTCTGAATGTATTGCAGTTGTATTTTTGTATTTATTCTTGATTTTTTGGTGTTATTAAGGAAGGAGTAAAGAAAGAACCTTTCTGGAATAATAATAATAATATTTGTTCTGTATCTCTGCTTATAATAATTATTTCCAAACAGGAACTTATCTCATACAATTTAGATTCAAAGAAAAATGAATTCTCTTGTGTTTTATTACTCTTGGAAGCCAAGGAAGTTCTCGTGAGTCTGTTACATGGTAGGTTCTTGAAGAAATGTTGATACCCAAGCAGAATGTATGGCAGTAAATCTGCCACGTCCTTTTTCTTCGCTTTTGTTACTGGGCGACGTTGGATATAAAGAGGGATCTGCTGGATGTTACAAAAGCGTGTCATGTAATGTCTGGGTGACTTCTTCCTTAAATCAGCTTCATCAGATTGCACATTAGAATACAGAGTTTGCTTAAACATCAGGGTAAAAGTAGATTCTCTTTCACAATGTAACCATGTTATAGTCAGCCAGTAGAAATCATAACCATAAACTTTTTTCTTTTTTTTTTTTCTGTTTGTTAATGAATTCTCCAAGCTTATGGCCGATAAGAAATCTGTGAATTTCATTTCAGTGACCTCAAATCTGGGGGGACGCTTTCTTTGCTTATCTAACGATATCCTTCCAATCATTTTGTGTGTAAATATTTGATATTTTCCTACTGGATTTCTTCACTAAACAATTATTAGATTACCTGAGCTAGAAGGCTGATATTCCAATGCCTTATCATTAGTATAAGCATATGAATCACTCATCATCATCAATCCTTCTTAATTAAAGCTGGCATACCAACAGAACAAACCATGCAAATTTTAATGGACTTATTCCCATTGTGCTCCGAACAAAAGACTGCTTCCCTCCATGTTCAACAGTATTGCTAATCCTATAAGAGATTTTTACAGTATCTGGACAT
Organism: Anabrus simplex; assembly: GCF_040414725.1. Taxonomy (NCBI): domain Eukaryota; kingdom Metazoa; phylum Arthropoda; class Insecta; order Orthoptera; family Tettigoniidae; genus Anabrus; species Anabrus simplex. The sequence goes on along the minus strand of NC_090265.1, from coordinate 1,421,943,517 downwards.
GAATCTTCTATACTCTGAAAGCAGCTTCAGGTGTAGTACTTGGAGCTGAAGTATCTCCAGTATGACCAAAACTGGACTTGAATTGTGCTCTGAATGCCCCAATTCTTTGTCTGGTGTGCTTACTTTTGATAAAAAAGTAAACTACAGACACACATACATATATACAACATACTGATCCTAAACTACAAAGTGCCCAGTCGGCGAATAGAATCCAGAGGTGGACTGTTTGTGTTGGCAATGATTCAATATTTGAGGGATTTTTAGATGTGGAGGGATTCGGAAGGTGTCTGGCAAATGATACAAAATACTCTGGAAACTTGTGAAAGTAACAATTTACAGGCTTATCTTTCTTGCTGATGTTCAGTTCTTTCAAAAGCCCTTTCAATTGAAATTCACACTCTCTAAAATTACATCATAAATTTTATAACATTTCAAGGTATTCTTCTTTGTCCTTCAAAGATATGGAATGATTGGGGCAATACACTGCAAGGAGAAAAATATATATCCCATTAATTCCTCTGTCCAATTAATAACAAACAAGTGGGAGTACCGGTAGACTATAAAAATCCTTGAAGAACTTTTTTGCTAGTGGCTTTATGTTCACCAACACAGATATGTTTTATGGCAAAGCGGCCGTGGCCTTAATTAAGGTACAGCCCAAGCATTTGCCTGGTGTGAAAATGGAAAACCATGGAAAAGCATCTTCAGGGCTGCCGACAGTGGGATTCAAACCCACTATCTCCTGGATGCAAGCTCACAGCTGTGTGCCCCTAACCGCATGGCTAACTTGCCCGGTCCTTGAAGAATTAAGTAAATTTCTTAACTGGATTACCTAAACTCCTGAATTCTAACACTTGAATTAAATTAAATTATTTACAATAAACTTACACAGCTTAAAGTAAATTCTAATCTATCTTTCACTAGATTAAGTCATTTATGATATGAATTAACGTCATAATTGGTTATTATCCATGGTAATCTTTAAATAATCCTTCTCAACTGATTTTTTAAGTTCAGTCTTCAAAATTTCACTTAGAAAATTCTACCACTTTTGGCATAATTTAATCATTAATGGACTAATGAATTACTTTAAGTCCTTCACTTGACTAACTCATCTGTTTCCTCATGTTAAAAGGTAACATTATTCCTCGAAGATTAAACACTCTTTAGAATTGATTTGATTATCTTAAATGTTATTCCTCAGTATCTATCAAAGCATGACTCCTATCTGTGTTAAATTATTTAAATAATCTCTGTTTTTTGGCTTCTTCATTTCTTAATTTTCTGTATAATAACCCGATCTGAATTTGGATTATTGGTTTGATTTAATCCATTTTACATAATCTGTAACTGTTTAAATTAATTCTCTCTTTATCTGTTCTTAATCTTTCTTAATGTATTACATTTTAATCTGCTGATTCTGTTGATTTGCCTATGTCGAGTGAACTTATTACGATCTGTTGATAAATCCTAACTAACTTTACTTAAATTCATAATTATTAACAGTACAAAAATTATTAAAGACATCTCTAACAGAAATACTGTACAACGTTAAATCAAGTCTTCCTCATGGCAGAATGTGAGGAGCTCAAACCAAATTCACAACAGAAATGGCATGAATAATTACAGAAATATACCTTCAAATAATACACACACACACACACACACACACACACACACACACACACACACAAGGTACGTGTTGATTAACATTTTATTTAAATCGTGTGGTAGTCTGTCATTTATTTTAGGCATGGTTTTTATATCTGTGGGTTTACTTCATCATTTGTTGAAGACCTTAACTTCATCAAACTTCTGGAATTTATATCACCCTTGATCTGAATTTTGATCAAACAATAAGAGAAATAATCACTTGAAGGTATTGAAAAGATCTATTCCATCTATCTTCATCCATGTGGCACGTCATAGAAGACGTAACAATGGCTTCAATTTCATGTTAATTCCATAAAACTAATTAAATAAGCGAAACCTCGCTTGGGGTTATTAAGTTTTGATTAAGTGTGCACAGAAAGTTTAAACTGAACAGGTCGGTTCATTGCAACTCACACGTGCTCAGTAATAGAATATCCATGATCCAATATATGATGCAGCTTCTACAATTATCACCAATATTGGGTTAACATCTCATCCTATCACTTAATAAGGCTATGCCATTTCCCTTGAGCACCATTCTCTTCTTAAAGGAACATCCTAGCTTACAACATCAAATTATTAACACTCAATCATTGGCCCACAGATCAACATCTGCCATTTTAACATCGAAGGCATTAGTAGAGCCAAGAGTGAGTATTTATTAAGCATTTTACAGAAGTATTCAGTTGACATTGCCGTACTACAGGAAACTCACTGAACAGTTATTGGCAAGGGGAAAGATAACAGGATTCAAAATGATAACAGCTCACAATCATGCTAAATATGGAATTGCTACTTACATTAGAAATAACATTTGCAACTACAGTACCTTACCAGCAAGCAATCATCCAACCTATTTCTCCACCTCAGTACAAATAGAAGGCGTCATGGTAACGAATATTTACAAGCCACCCAATGAAACATGGCCTGATCCCATTTCCATAATATCCTCTCAAAATAACACCATCCTTGAGATTTCAACAGCCACTACACATCGTGGGGCTATAAGCAAGACGATGAAAATGGAACTAAGGTCTCAGAATAGGCTGAAGTAAACAACCTTGCACTGATATATGACCCCAAAGACAAGGGAACATTTCATTCTGGCTGTTGGAAATGTGACTACACACCAGACCTTTGCTTTGTCTCGCACAGTTTTGTCACCATCTAGCCATGTTAGGAGACAAGTGCTCAATAACTTCCTACACAGCCAGCATAGACCCATAATCTACCAAATAGGAATTCAGATCCCAGTTATACAATCTATACCCACACCTTGCTGGAACTTTCAGAAAGCAGACTGGGATGCTTATGCCAAGTCGACTGATACCAACATCAGATGGTTTAAACCTGTCCCAGAGAACTACGTGAGGTTTGCTGGCTTAATAAAATCAGCAGCAAAAACATGTATTCCTAGAGGATTCCGTAAAGACTATATACTGGGATGGAGTGAAGAGTCCAGCAGATTGAGTAAGGAATTCGAAGAAAATAGTAGCCACAAGAAAGCAACAGATTTACTACAGTCACTTGATCTTGCTAGAAAAGAGAAGTGGGTTAAAACTGTAAAAGGCATTAATTTCACCCATTTTAGCAGAAAAGCATGGTAACTTATTATTCGGAAATTAGATTCCACATCCTTACCACCAAAGCAACATTCGCCAATCAAGATAGAAACAATAGCAAATCACCTCATTTCTACCTCTAAAACAACAAGGAATAAACTGTTATGTCGAACCCGAAAATCTACATGATATAACGGAATTCGTCAGATAGTTACACAGGTGATGACTTTTATTATTTTCCACAAACTTAAAACTTTATTTACATCGTTCTTTCTTGTACAAAACAAAACTGTTCTCAAAACCAAAGAGTTCAAAATCTGGTGGGTGCATTCTATTTAGTCTCTGGATGTAACATACCTCCCACCTTTTGGTTTTCTTTACTCCCCTGTTAACAGAAAACCAAAATGAACCAATAAAAGAATCTGACAATCATTTCGCATACACAGTTTTAACAAGACAAGAACTTATCACAAAACTTCCTATGTCGTACAGGGAGTTTCACCAAACGTCCTTTTTTCGTTTTCACTTCATCTTTTACAGCAGAAGTAACACTTTCTTGCTCATTATCTCCATCATCTTCCACTTGTAAGGTATCCTGCGATGAAGTAATCTCCAATGGGTACAAACGTTGAATGGGCCTGATAATTTGAGAAAACTTGGAAAATCTTCTTAAATACCAGGCATCTCCATTCTCCGCTGAGGAATTGATCAGTGATGGAGATATTTTTCTTCTCTCTTGTTTGATGATGTCATCATCCACATTGACCTCTGATGTTGGCCATTCCCCTTCTGCCAACTTCAACCAGTGATGACCCTCCCACCATTTGGAGTCTATAAGGACTTCTACGGAACAACCTCGAGATGGAAGGTCAGCTGGATTCTGCTCCCCAGGAACATGCCTCCAGTCTTCTTGTCTCGTCAGAGATCTAATCTCCTTCACATGATTGTTCACAAATACTCCCCATGACTCATCTCTCTTGATCCAATACAATGTCGCTGAAGAGTCCATCCAATAAAACTCGGAGACGTTCAAGTTCAGACTTTCTCTGACCAAGTTTGCTAGTCGACTACCAATACAAACATGCCAGGAGCTCCAATCGCGGCATCGAAATTTCCTTCAGTGGTGAAACTCTTGTCTTTGCCATGATCAGCTGAACAGAAACAATCTCTTCAGTACCGGTACAGCTTCGTATGAAGACAGCTGCAGCATAAGCACTCCGGCTGGCATCACAAAATGTATGTAAACTCCAGGTTTGTTCAGACCTGCTTACTACAAAATGTCTCTGTATTTTCACTTCAGAAATTTGCCAAACTTCAGCTTCCCATTTTCTAAACTTCTTCTGTACATCCTCTGGCAATGGATCATCCCACCCCATCTTTGAATTCCAGCTATCCTGAATGAGAAGTTTAGGGAATAAGTTCAGAGGACATGAAAAACCAATGGGATCAAAAATCCTCTGAGCAGATGACAAGTTTTTTCTTCGTGTAACACATCCAGTCTCATCTTGAGGCCTCACATCACAGTACAGTACATCTTCTTCCTTGTCCCATAATAATCCAAGAACAGGAGAAATCTTCTCAAACGTATTCTCTTTTCCCTTTGAGGTGCATTCCCAGCCACGTAGTTCAAATCTGGCTCCTGAAAGTAGTTTCATAGATTTCTCAACAAATTGGGTCGTTTCCTCCTCTGAATCAAGGGATGTTACGCAGTTGTCGACATAGAATGAGCTTTTTAATAGTTGTGCTGTTTCTTGCAGTTCAGGAGGACTCTTTTCTAAATGGAGATCAAGAACAGCACCCAACAAGAATGGACTACACTTGAGCCCAAATACAACTCGTCGATGTCGGAATATCTTGAATTTTTTCATGGAGGAATCCTCCCACCATAGGAATCTCAAGAAATCTCTGTCTGAAGGAACAACAGAAATTTGCAGAAAGGCCCTTTTTATGACCGAAATTACTTCAATTTCACGACGGCGAAACCTGATCAGAATAGGTGGAATTTGTTCCAGCAGATTTGGTCCTTTCTCCAGGCACTCATTCAGAGATGGACTTTCCTTCCTCTACAAGAAGCATCAAATACGGGTCTTAACGGTGTGGTTGAATTTTCTTTGAATACACCTCTGTGAGGTAAATAGTGACCTTTATTTTCAAGGTCTTGAAAGGGTACCTCTTCAGTCACCCCTTCTTGAAGCCAATCCTGAAACACAACATTGTATTCCTGATACTTGTTGCCACTCAACAGTTTATTAGTTGTCGTCCTGCACCTCTCCTCAGCAATTTCCAAATTGTCGCGGAGCTCCTCAGATACTCATTCCATGGTACATGGACTTCGTAACGGCCATCCTCGTCGATTGAGACAGTCGTCTTAAAATTATCCAAGGTAGCCATTTCTATTTCTTTCTTCGATGTCTTCTCAGCAGGATCCCTAATTCCCAGGGTGTCCAACTTCCATAAATCAGTGATTGCAGTGTTTAAAGTCAACATCGACGATACCACCCTACTGGACGAGTCTGAGAGACTGTTCAGAGATAGCCTCCCCATAACAACCCACCCAAGTCGAGTCTCAACAGCCACTGGTCCACATTTCAGGTTTTTTATTCTTCCAGTGAGAAGTGTTCCGTAGGTGTCCGCTCCTAAAAGAAGTTCAACTTCAGGCGTCCCTTCTCCAGAATCAGAGAGAAAGATTCTATTTTTTTCGAGTTCTTTCACCCAAGGACCACTTTGGATTCTAGGGACAGTACCACAAATAATCGGTTGATCCAATACAGGGATCTTACATGTGTACCTGCCATCTAAACTGCTCAACTGTATTTGATAATTAAAATGTAGATACTCTTTTGATTCAGTTCCTCCAAACAGAGCACGAATCATGTTTTCAGATCCTGACGGTTCCAGTCCGATGGTATCTACCAGTTTCTTTAATATATATGATCGTTGTGATCCACTATCTATGAGTGCTCTTACTACCTGATCCCCTTTTCTTCCTGTGATCTTCACCAACAAGGTGTGCAGAAGAACATCCTGACTACAGTTTTGGTTACCTAAGGTAGCACTGGCACCTTCCTTTTCGTCTTGTGTTTCTTCCACATTTTCCTTGGAAATATTTGAAGGTAATGTTGGGCACATTAGAACAACATGTTTCTTTCCACAGAAGTGACACATTACATTACCCTTACAGATCTTGGCAACATGACCAGGTCTCAAGCACTGAAAACAATACCCTGCTTTCATCAAAATATTCTTTCTTTCCACTAGAGTCATCTTCTGCGCCTTGAAGCACTCTTTGCTCTCATGAGATTTTCTGCAGAATTCACATACATTTCCAAGATCTTTAATGTCTCCTGTGAACAGACTACTAGCAGTGGCCATGTTTTCCATTTCGTTTAACCTAGGTTTCTGCTTTGTAGGCTTCTGATTTGCTGTATTAAACCCTCTGTTCATCTTCCACTTCATTCTGGAGGAATAAAATCAGTTGCAAGAGTTTGTCACAGTATAAATCCTCCTTAGAGTCACTAACAGGGTGATGGACAAATTTCTAAGCCATATTCTCAACAAGTCTTCTGGTAGAGATGACTCAACTACCGGAAACAAGAATGCTGCGCACTTGTCAGCAGTCATGCCCAGAGATTCAAGGGATCGAAGGTGGGATTCTAAGCGATCGTAGAGCTTTAGGAGAGTTAGTCGTTGTGTTGAAGAAACATTTTGAATCACAAGTCCAATAGTTCACGAACATAAAATTTTACGAGTAATTCTTCTTTTCCGAATCTACTTTTAAGACACTGAACTGCACTATCATAATTTTTAGCTGTTGGAGGGAAACTAGTTACCACCTCCCTAGCCCTACTTCCTTCAACAGTACATTGGATCAAATATTGAAATTTATCTTCTTTTTCTATGTCTGAGTCGTCATGAATTCAACGGAACTGACTCCAAAACCCTAACCAGCCCCTAACCTCTCCGGAAAATTTTCGGTTCGATTTTTGGCAGTTTGAGCTTTTTCTGTGAGAAACCTACGAAACCATCACTCGATATTTGATTTCCTTCAGTTGTATGTTGAATAATACAACACACTCCATTCTCTGACGAGCTTCATCTACTTTATCACGATATTCATTCGCTTTATCGTATTCATTTGTGTATCGTTCTTCGTCACTGTCGTCGAGAAGCAGTTCTAATATTTTCTCATCGGCATCCTTCAGTTCATTTTCTAGTCGTTCTAGTTTAGTAAAATGCAATCTTACCTTGTTGGGGTCTGTTTCCGCCATCACCGCATCGTATGTTTTCGTGAACATCGCACGTATTGGTTTTTGTGATTTAAGCAACTTATCCATTTCAAATTACTGCTTTGTTCACGTCCTGTCACGGTCGCCACTAATGTTACGTCGAACCCGAAAATCTACCCGATATAACGGAATTCATCACAGGTGATGACTTTTATTATTTTCCACAAACTTAAAACTTTATTTACATCATTCTTTCTTGTACAAAACAAAACTGTTCTCAAAACCAAAGAGCTACAAAATCTGGTGGGTGCATTCCATTTAGTCTCTGGATGTAACATTAACTGACCATGGAAGGGGTTAAAACTGAGCGTAAACAGGCAAAACAAGAAACCCAACCGTACGTTGCCTATTCACAATCTTTCACATCACAAGAGGTCGACGAGGGATTAAAATCACTCTGAAATGGCAAAGCTGCAGGACAAGATGGAATCTACCCAGAACTACTAAAAAGCTGTGGTGCAGCTACAAGAAGATGGCTCAATGCATTCTTCAGTTCCACACTTCAGTCAGGAAGACTTCCACCAATCTTCAAGAAGTAAAAAATTATTGCCCTTCTGAAACCACGAAAGGATCCAACTCTCCCACAAAGCTGCGCACTTGTTAGCAGTCATGCCCAGAGATTCAAGGGATCGAAGGTGGGATTCTAAGCGATCATAGAGCTTTAGGAGAGTTAGTCTTTGTGTTGAAGAAACATTTTGAATCACAAGTCCAAGTAGTTCGCGAACGTAAAATTCTACGAGTAATTCTTCTTTTCCAAATCTACTTTTGAGACACTGAACTGCACTATCATAATTTTTAGCTGTTGGAGGGAAACTAGTTACCACCTCCCTAGCCCTACTTCCTTCAACAGTATATTGGATCAAATATTGAAATTTTTCTTCTTTTTCTATGTCTGAGTCATCATGAATTCGACCTACAGCTCTACTCTGCATCACCTACAAGTTATTAGAAAGACTGATTCTGAACCGAATAGCACCGGCCATTGAAGCATCCCTTCCAGTTGATCAAGCAGGATTCCGACCCGGCCATGACTAATGACCAAGTACTGTCCTTGACAACATATTTGGAGGTTGGTTTTGAGAAGAAATTAAAAAGTGTCTCTGTCTTCTAGATCTTACAGCTGCATATGACACAGTCTGGAGGGAAGGTCATATGCTTAAACTGATTAAAGCTGTTACTTGCATAAAAATTACAACACTAATTGACAGAATGTTAAGCAACCGACTATTTAAAGTTCACTCAGAACACAACAGAAGCAAATTCCACAAAGTCAACAATAGTCTGCCTCAAGGGTCAGTTCTATCTCCTACTCTCTTCGACACATACATCCACGACATGCCTGAAACAGTGTCCCGAAAGTTCATATATACGGACGATATTTACCTTACAATTCAATGACCCAACTTCACAGAAGCTGAAATAGTTCTTAATCGAGATCTTGAACTGTTGGTTGACTACTTTCAAAGATGGTATCTTCATCCCAACCCACAGAAAATAGTGGCATCTACATTCTATCTGAACGCAGAAGCGGATTTCCATCCAAGGGTATTCTTCAAGGGTCATGAACTGCAATATTGTGCCAATCCCAGTTACTTAGGAGTAACATAGAATTGGTCTCTTACGTACAAAAATCATCTGCAGAAAACTGCCAACAAACTAAAAAGTCATAATAATATTCTCCAACGACTGGCTGGAACTTCTTGTCGAGCGGATGGAAACACATTACGGACAACATCTTTGGCCTTGGTCTATTCTGCAGCAGAATACTGCTCTGGTGGCTGGCTTAATAGTGCTCACACACAGCTAGTAGATTTACAACTTCGCCAAACCATGCAATCATAACTGGTACACTTCGTGCTACACCGATCCAATGGTTACCGGTACTCAGCAATATAGTACCTCCACATATCAGGAGACAGGAGGCCCTTTTTCAGCTATGGACCAGAATGCTGAAGAATGAACATCTGCCTGTTTATGAGGATATCAGAAATGCACACGCCTTAAGTCTCGCCAGCCTGCTTGGAAGACTGCCGTGAAGATAACATCCAGCGACTTCAGCTCCACCTCTAAATGGTCAACAGAGTGGTCTTTATCCCCACCTCGTGCAATAGTGGCTATTAATAATCACAGAACTGGCAGGCTTCGATCTGCCGCGCCGCATCTGTAGTAGACTAAATTGCATGAGATGTGGAGTAGGTAGAATAGCATCTACCTTACAAACCTGGGGCTGGTCAGTTTCTCCATACTGTGACTGTGGGGAGGTTCGCCAAACAATGAAACATGTAGTGCAGGAATGTCCACTCCATGCTTTCACTGTCACCATGGAAGAACTCAACTCAGCAACACCTGAAGCAGTGAAGCGGTTGGCGGGTTTGGACATTCACGTTTAGTGAGATGTGCATCACTCGCACTCAATGTGTATATATGAACTGTCAGAGTGATAGGTAGGTAGTGATGTAGATATATTGTGTTTTCTTCTTGTTCTTTCAAACTTTGTTAATTGCTTTGACTGTATAGATATGATAATTAGTATACTTTGTACTTATCTTTCACTGGTTGTGTAAATAGTTTATAGGTTGTCATTATTCATCATACACCAAATAAATAAATAATCTTCCCGAATTATCCCGTTACGGTCCTTATTTTTATCATTTCTTTTTTTTCATGCCATAATTTTAACCATTAATTCATGGGAAAAATAGCAAGATGATAATCTATCCATCTACAATGAAATAAAGTGAAATATGGGGTCATAATCCACACAGATTCACAAAAGAAATGCATCTTATACTTTCTGATTCAACCTGTTAAATGTTAAGTTTAAACGAAGTGGTCTATGATTTTTAACATATGATTATTAGTATTATTATTACACAATGCTGAAATGACATTAAATAACTGAAGAGAGACAATATCCACACATTTTCCATGGACAGAACTACTTCAATCACACACAAAATCTACCAACACCAATAATTAGATTGGAAGTGAAAAGATTCTCTAACTACACTAAAATAATAGAAAATACTGTTGCAAGGAAGAGGATCTTATTAAGTTCTACTGAAAAGGAAAGTAATATTTACCAAAAGGTACTTACATTTTAACATTGGAAGTTGACTTAGTCAGGCTGGCCACAGCTCATGATGTATCCACTTTAGAGTCTGGTGGCATCTTTCCCTTTAGTGGCACATCCCAGTTGAAAGGTCCGTTGATGGGTGCACCAAGAAGGTTGTAGAGGTTCCTCTTCTAAGCAGCATGATGAATCCTTGTTTCTTGTAATAGTGCAAGCTTACTTGAAATTATAGGTTTCTTCTCACAATGAAACTAAAACACCTCATAAATGTCCAACCAGGTTTAATTACTTAAATTGAGGCTTAAGTTGAATTATTCACAACACGTTTTATTTTTACAATCTGCTTAATGTCACACTGACACAGATAGGTCTTATGGCAATGATGGGACAGGTAAGGGCTAGGAGTGTGGAAGGGAGCGGCTATGGCCTTAATTTAGGTACAGCCCTAGCTTTTGCCTGGTGTGAAAATGGGAAACCATGGAAAACCATCTTCAGGGCTGCTGACATGTGTTTTAAAATTAATGATTTAATTGCTGTGTTTTTCAGAATACAAAATAAAGTGTTCTTTTGAAAGACAGCTACATGAAAAATTCTAGGCATTGAACATTGGCTGTCCACCTTGTAGAAACAGTTTGACGTGCAGCAGACAAGCTTGTCACCTCGTGGAGAAACTTGCTGTAACATAGATAATAGCAGTAGCAGAGCAGTTGTAGAATAATATATCCAAGTAGAATAAAGTAGAGTGAGTGGAATAAAGTGCAGAATTAGCGTCGATTACACATGGCTTTTATTATTTCACAGCCTAGAAGGTGGGATTAGTTAAAAACCTATTGTAGAATTTATTCTCATCTTTGTAAAATATTATTAGTTCAAAACTGGTCTTGTGGAGAGTTCTGGAACTCACCAGGTGGTGTTAGCTTTGAAAATGTTCACTCGTCGCCCCTGTCATATGGCATGCAGTAACCAATAAGAAAAAGGTCAAGTCTCCACACACAGACGTGCAGCTGTGAGTTCATAAGCGGCTTGCTTCAAGGTTATATGAATCTGTCCTTCACTACAGGTGTTACAAATGACCTACTGACTGAATTAAATTACGCTCGCACGGTGATCACCTCTTTAATTCAAATTATGCCTAAATATACGGGTACAATACATACATATATACTTCTTCATTATAGACTGTTATGCCTTTCAGTATTCAGTCTGCAAGCCTATGTACTAAGTACCTCAACAATCATCTGTTCATAACTAGCCCTGTGGCCTCGTTTAGTTCCATTTCTCTTATCTTTAACTCTTTCCCGCAGGTAGTGCAGTAAAGCATACCGGACTCGCAAGTTGTCTCCCATGGTTTGCGTAATAGAGAGTACTCGAGTTTCAGACTTTCTTCCTCTGCCATCTGTGGGTCAAACATATAATTTCTTGCCACCAGTGAATTCTCCATGCTTCCTAGATACAAATGACCTGCCCAGCTTGCTAAAATACTGCCTTTTTGTATAGGTTATCTTAGAAAGAACAGAGAGCTGGCTGAATGTAAACACATCGTAGCAACATGGCTGTATATAGCGAGTTGAATGAAGACTATATTTGTTATGAATTGGATCAGTCTGTTGACAAGTGCAGTGATAGGGAGTTTGAAATTTGTAGTGAGGATAGTGAAAGTGATGTGGAAGCAGTTGGTGAAGAAGATGAACCTGAAGGAACTCAAAATGCATTGGATGGGATGGGAGATGCTCATTCAGGTACTGTCCCTGATCAAACTATTAGGCTTACTTGGACAAACAATATTAGTTTCAATCCCCTAGCTAATTTTCTTTTGGGCTATGGACCTGTGCATAATCTTTCAACTGGTAGCAACGAATTTTAATATTTTGAGGACATAATTGGTGGTGTTTTTTTCTTCTCAAAATTAGCTGAGACTACTAACTTACATGTGACTTACTAGAGATAAAGTAGCTCAATAATACAGATTGGGAAAACACAATGCCTGAAGAAATGAAAGCTTTTATAGGTATTCTTATTTATATGGGGATATACCAGCTGCCTGCTGGCCTCGTGATGTAGGGATAGTGTGCCTGCTTCTTACCCGGAGGCCCCGGGTTCGATTTCCAGCCGGGTCAGGGATTTTTGCTTGCATCTGAGGGCTGGTTCGAGGTCCACTCAGCCTACGTGATTTCAATGAAGGAGCTATCTGACGGTGAGATGGCGGCCCCGGTCTAGAAAGCCAAGAATAACAGCCGAGAGGATTCGTCGTGCTGACCACACGACACCTCGCAATCCGCAGGCCTTCGGGCTGAGCAGCGGTCACTTGGTGGGCTATGGCCCTTCAGGGCTGTTGTGCCATGCAATTTGTTTTAAGTATTCCAGCTGCCTGATAAAGATATTATTTTTCTTCCAACCTCATTCAGTGTAATATAGTTAGTAATTGTATGTCTGAGAGGCAGTATGACTTGCTCTGTAAACATCCTCATCTGACGGGCCCCAAAGATGTAAAGAAATTGGCAGATTTAGAGTCTAATTGTCTTCAGAATGTAAGAAATGTAAAAATTTAAGAAAAATTAAGACCAGGATGTAGAATTTCCAGTGATGAAGTTAAAATTGGCTTCAAGGGAAGACTGTTTTGAACCAGTATCTTCCTAAAAAGCCCACTAAATGTGGTCTCAAAGTGTGGATTTTAGCAACACCTGGGGGCTATGTTTTGGAGGCTACTGTTTACTTGGGAAAGAAGGAAAATCACTATAAGGACTTTTTACTTCCGCTGGGAGTGTCGCTCAGATGGTTGACGCACTGGCCTTCTGACCCCAACTTGGCAGGTTCGATCCTGGCTCAGTCTGGTGGTATTTGAAGGTGCTCAAATATGTCAGCCTAGTGTCAGTAGATTTACTGGCACGTAAAAGATCTCCTTCGGGACAAAATTCCGATACCTTGGTGTCTCCGAAAACCATAAAAGAGAGTGAAGTCCTGTGTTCTCTGCATGAACAAGAAAAGAAGAGCCCCATCCGGTAGAGCAATTCAGTCTGCCTTTAAGAGCAAGCAACGTGACATTACCTTGTGCTGTGTTGGATGCTTCTTGATGTTCCAAACTGAATTCGGGGTTCCTGTGTGTAATTAGGTAAGATCTTTGCATCATTTTAGAATTAGCATGGTATATTCATTTATCTTGCAAAATTTCAAGGAGATAACTTGAGCAGTTTTTACAAAATAAATTATTTAGTGAAGGTACCCCACAACTGTTCCTACAAGCAAATTATTACTCGTGGTTTCGCCACATAGTGAGTCAAAGATATCCGTTGGAAAGGGTTACATAAATAGACACTGAGTCTATCGTTCTCATGATTTCCCTCTACTTTTCTTACCCTCTGTGGTTAGTCCATTATTCTCTTAAGTAACTGATCCTTCTCCATTCACCTCACAAGACCCCACCAACGAAGCCAGTTTATGTTTACCACTTTATCCATCGAGTTCACTCCTAACTTAGCCTTTATCTCTTCATTCCAAGTACCCTCCTGCAATTGTTTTTGTACCAGTGATCATTCTCGCTACTTCTATGACTTTTACTTCTGACTTAGCAAAATGTTCTCAGTCCACGTAGTGTTCACTCCCGTAAAGCAAAGTTGGTCTGAAAACGGACCGGGGGCTGCCTTCTTTCTTACAGTATAGCCTACTCTTGATTGCAGCAGCAAGCCCACTGCATTAGCTTTGCTGCGCTTTGATTGAATCTCACTTTCTATACTACCATCCTGGGAGAATACACTACTACAGTACACTACAGTAAACTACAAGAAATAATTATTCTGAGCTGTTGGACAGTTGAACATAAAATATCCTTCTGAATTGCCAGTCTCGGTGACAGCATTGTGAGAGTTATTAGAATGGAAAACTTTTATGTCATTGGCTTCTGGCATGTTAAAGAACTCCTACGGGATTATTATTATTATTGTTGTTCCTTCTGGTCTGAATAGTAGTTTAACATTAAGAGATATTGTCTGCTTTCTGTTGAATTATTTTGTCATAGTGCTGTGGTAATAAAATATTTAACATCAGTTTATAGTCTCATAATTTGTATCAAATGATTTCAGCGTTCAGGAGCTGCTAGCCCATTGGATTTGACACCTAGCCTGTGTTTAAATGGTGGTGGTGATTTAAGTAGTCATAATCGACGTCCTGTACAAAATTTTATTGGACCCTTAATGGAAGATGACTGTGAACCTGTCTCCACTGCTACAATTTCTAGTCCAGCAGAGCAAGGAGATGGTTGGAAAAGTTGTGCTATATGCCTGGAAGAAATGGATTCTGATCTGCGACGTCATGTTTCTTGCAGCTGTATCCTGTGTGAATCCTGTATTGAAGTAAGTATATCAGCTAAGGAGTGGGCAGCAATCTTCAAATCATCTCTCTCTCTACTTATTATCTATACTCTCCTTTGTTGGCATTCTTTTTGTACTTACATTACTAATTTTTATATTTAATGATTGATGTAAGAGATTTCAAATACTAGGTAATATCATTTTTAATGAAACCTGTTTATTGAGGAAAGGTGATTTTTGTTTTCTCCTTCAAGAATTAGAGTTGCTCAAAAAGAAATGAATGAGAACACTCTTAATGACTGTTTTGGCCAAGGATGATAGGAAAACTTAAAACGGTCCACCTTTTCAATACAAAATGTTATAGTTTATTTATAACATGTATTTGTACTTGGAACTAGTTTCAACGCTGATCTGCGTCATCATCAGCCAAAATGTGGGAATAGGCAAGCATGCAAGCATTTATATTACACAAGGCGTTACATTAAACAATACACATCTTACAAGGAGATAAAAACAGGGGCGAGTATAGAAACAAATGAATCATCGTTGAGAAAACGAAAGTTATACATATTAAAAATAACCGTAACCACACATCCTTGCAGTGCGAAAGTGTTCTTCTTGAATGATTCCTGAATATAAAACACACATGCACACATTTCTGAAGAGCCAGCAGGCAGGACAACGTAAAGTGAAACCTTAAGAGTTCTCATTTTTCTATGTTCTGACTAACTAATGAAGTCTCCCTTGAGTTCCTGATAAACATACAAAACAGGAAATTTTCTTTCACTCTCAACAATAGTTATAAAGACCAACGGTAAAATTTCATTTTAAATATTGTGCAGAGACATGAAAGCATGATTTTGAACATGATATAACTCTTTCATATAACCCAGTTTTTTTACACAGGTGTTACATTAAATAATACACATCTTACGAGGAGATAAAAACAGGGACGAATGTAGAAACACATGCATCGTTGAGAAAGCAAAGTTATACATATTAAAAATAAGCTTAACCACACAACTTGCAGTGCGAAAATATTTGCCTTGAGTGATTCCTGAATACAAGACGCACGCGCACACATTTCTAAAGAGCCAGCAGGCAGGAAAAAGTAAGGTGAAACCTTAAGAGTTCTTCTGAGAAGAGTTCATCATTCTTTCTATGTTCCGACTAACTAGTGAAGTTTCCCTTGAGTTCCTGATAAACATACACAACAGGAAATTCTCCTTAACTCTCAACAATAGCTATAAAAGACCAACGGTAAATTGTATTTTAAATACTGTGCAGAGATGTGAAAGCATGATCTTGAACATGATATATTTTCTTCATTTAACCACCTTTGAAAGTCTCTCTCTATATTACATAGCTTCATTAACACACCATTCTGTAGATGCACAAAATAATCTTCACAGGTCCGGTATTCAGCTCGACAAGAATATAAAATAGGTATTAAGGAATACGTTGTTGAGAGTTTGGAGGATGACTGTGCCAGTATTTGTGGTGTATTGTTGCAGCGTTACGTGTAGGGTGGGGGCAGGTTTCTATGATGTTTATTGCGGGACATGAGGCGGTAAAGCTATGGCGCAAGATGAAGAGGAACAGAGCGTGTTGGATAGTTTAGGTCTGGGGAGCGGCCGTTGTTGGATTAGGAGGGGAGAGGGGAGGAGCGGTAGGGGAGGAGGAGTGGAAGGAGGACAAGTTGTGTGGTTAAGCTTATTTTTAATATGTATAACTTTGCTTTCTCAACGATGCATGTGTTTCTACATTCGTCCCTGTTTTTATCTCCTCGTAAGATGTGTATTATTTAATGTAACACCTTGTGTAAAAAAACTGGGTTATATGAAAGAGTTATATCATGTTCAAAATCATGCTTTCATGTCTCTGCACAATATTTAAAATGAAATTTTACCGTTGGTCTTTATAACTATTGTTGAGAGTGAAAGAAAATTTCCTGTTTTGTATGTTTATCAGGAACTCAAGGGAGACTTCATTAGTTAGTCAGAACATAGAAAAATGAGAACTCTTAAGGTTTCACTTTACGTTGTCCTGCCTGCTGGCTCTTCAGAAATGTGTGCACGTGTGTTTTATATTCAGGAATCATTCAAGAAGAACACTTTCGCACTGCAAGGATGTGTGGTTAAGGTTATTTTTAATATGTATAACTTTCGTTTTCTCAACGATTCATTTGTTTCTATACTCGCCCCTGTTTTTATCTCCTTGTAAGATGTGTATTGTTTAATGTAACGCCTTGTGTAATATAAATGCTTGCATGCTTGCCTATTCCCACATTTTGGCTGATGATGACGCAGATCAGCGTTGAAACTAGTTCCAAGTACAAATACATGTTATAAATAAACTATAACATTTTGTATTGACAAGGTGGACCGTTTTAAGTTTTCCTATCATCCTTTCTCAGTTCAATACGGACAAAAATGAAATTCCTAAGTTTAAAAGTTTTGGCCAAGTCGTAATGGCAGGTTTACGCAAGAAATCTTGATACTTTCAGGAGCTGCTAGCCCATTGGATTTGATACCTAGCCTGTGTTTAAATGGTGGTAGTGCTTTAAGTAGTCGTAATAGTATTAATCTGCAAATAAAATAAACAAATTCAAATCAGTATCGGGTTTACTGACCGTTATGCTCTATGACCGTTCAAAGTCATTTGGGCATAGGAGCAATGAGAGCCTATAGAACCTCTACTGAAGGGCTAGTTCTTCCCGAAGGTTGAGCACCATTGTCCACAGCTCTTCTTTTGAGCTCGGATCATGAAGGTGTTACCACACTCTTGATTAGACCCCAGACATTCTCATTGCGGTTCAGGTCAGGACTATTTGGAGGGCAAGGTATCACCTTGATCCTTGCTTATGAAGCAAACCATTGCTGACCGAGCAAGTTGGCTATGCGGTTTGGGTCATGTAGCTGTGAGCTTGCATTCGGGAAATGGTTTAACTGCACTGTCAGCAACCCTCAAGATGGTTTTTCTTGGTTTCCCATTTTAACATCAGGCTGTACCTTAAATAAGGTCACTGTCGCTTCTTTTCCTATCCCATTATCGCCATAAGACGTGTCTGTGCCACTGGGATGTTAAACAGATAGCAAAAAATTATTATTATTATTATTATAACCATCACTGAACTGCTTTTGAGGTATAAACTGGATGATTATCCTGCTGGAAGCTAACATGCTGTCCTTGAGGATAAATTACGTCTAATGCTGGAATCAACCAGAGACTCAAAAGCTGTTCATAAATCTCGGCGTTGAGAGTTCCCGGAATTCTGACCATGTGAGGTAAACCAACCCCAGCAATGAACGCTAAAACATCCACTTCTCTTAGAGGTAGCAGTGTATTTATTATCATACCTGGTGTTCAGTTCACGCTATATACAGGTCTGCTTCATATCTCCACAGGAAAATGTGATTTAATCACTGGAGAGTACATCTTTCCACATTCAGCCTATGCAAAGTGATCATTTATGTCGTCCTCAGTCAAATGGACCTTCCTGGCAGATATGTAATTTTGGAATCGCGCCCCTGTACAAGAAAAGCAAGACAAAGCCTTCGGTGAAACAGCTGAGAGGAAAGGAGTATCCTCTAGGGTTGCTGCTGGGAGGGCCTCATTTTGTTCTCTAGTAGAGATGTGTGGGTGCCCTGTAGAATGCCTCTTTGCTTCTTGAGATTGTTCCCAATAAAGTCTGGCCCATCGCCCAGCAGTAGAAGTAGTAACATCCAGAGCTTCTGTTGCTAAAATGGCACCCGGTAATGACGACGTAGTGTTTTATCCTCCGAGTAAATTAACTGTAAAATGTGACGAAAAGTGCGGAAAATGTCGAAGATTAGTGAAAAATGGAATGTTGTGTGATTCATGTGATCGATGGTGGCATTATAAGTGCGGAAATTGCCCCAGAGACGTAAAAATTAATGAAAATGTTGACTGGATTTGTGAGCAGTGTGTTCGGAATGTTGTAGTTGGCGACGGCGTTGACGATGAAGCACCGAAAACAATCGATGAGGAATATAAAAGTGCGTTAGAAATTATAAACATTCTATAAAAGGACAATGAGACTCTTAAAGTTGAAAATCAAGAATTAAAAGAAAGACTGCGATCGCTAGAATTTGGGACTGACCATTCTTCGAGTAATATACCGGTACCAGTAACAAACTCGAGCACGTGGTCTCAAGTACTTCGTGGATGGCCGGCTAAGAAGAAATGTACAACTGAATTTCCGGAAATAAACACCAGGAATAGGTTTTCTGTCCTAAATAATTTAATTCTGGAAGACAACGATCGCGCGCGTGATACCAAATCATCGCGATCCGCTGCCGTTGCCGTGCCGAGTTTAAAATTTAGGCCTAGATTTCAGATTCAAGACCCAGTTAGGCCTAAATCAGCAAAGGTAGCTGTGTTTGGTGATAGCCAAGGAAGGGGAATTGCGGGAGTGATTAACGACGAGAATATAACAGCAACCGGAGAAATATATCCAGGAGCTTCTATCAGCAGTGTCCTGGAAAACGTAGAAGAAGCAACTAGGAACGTCGGGAGCGGCGATGCAGTGCTTATCATCGGTGGGACGAACGACGTAGCTCACGACGACGCCAAGAAAGTAAGATCACAACTTAAACATACACTGGGGAGGCTGACCCACACTAACGTCTTTGTAGTGAACGTGCCCCTCAGGCATGATTTGCGTAGAGACTCGTGTGTGAACATTGAAGTGGACAAAGTTAATACAGATATTGTTAAAATTTGTAAACATTTTTGGAATACTCAGGTTATTGAATGCAGCAGTTTTGAGAGATACTGTTATACAAAACATGGCCCCAATCTAAACAGTTCAGGTAAACGAAAGATAGCAAATATTGTTCTAGATTTTATTAATCTTAAGATATGTACTGTAAAACAGGTAACTCCCTTGAGTTATAATACTGACCAGGAAAACTAGTAGAAAGAACCAGCTGTACTTCAAGCTGGCTCAGTCAACTAGGAAATGAAACTCAGGATATTAAGGAATTTCAAGTTACCCAATTGCAACAGTCAAGTTTTAGGGAGGAAGGGAGTCGGAGATTGCTCTTGGTAAACTGTCAAAGTGTAGTAAATAAACAATTACAATTCAGTACATTGATGGAATCTTATGAGACTGATGTGGTGATAGGAGTGGAATCGTGCTTGAGAGAAGGGGTGAGTAATAGAGAAGTATTTCCAGAAGGGTAGACAGTCTATCGTAGAGACCGAGGAGATAAAAAAGGGAGGGGGGCGGGTGTTTATTCTGGTGAAGGTATTGTTCACATGAATGGTTTACCGATGAAAGGGATGAAATATTAGGGATAAAATTAGTTTGTGATAATATGAAGGAGGTGGGAATTATAGGAACATACAGGCCTGGAAGAGAGGAAAGAGACATGGAAATATTTGAGAAAATAATAGATTATACTCATAAAAACAATAATAATGATATGGTAATAATTGGGGGAGATCTAAATTTGCCTGAAGTTAAATGGAATGGAGCTGCTAGTGAAGCCCATGAACAGAAACTGGCAAATAAGTTAATTTGGGAGGGAGGATTTACACAAGTAGTACAAGAACCGACTCGTCTCAAGAACTTACTAGATGTATTCTTGGTTAAACCATGGGAAATTGTTAATAAAACTCAGGTAATTGAAGGAATAGGAGACCATAAGGCTGTAATAATGGATGTAGGACTCGTACCAAAAAGGCTTAATAAGAGGGCTACACAAGACAAGAAATTGTATAGAAAAACTAAAGTTGATGAATTTGGGACTTACCTTAAATCACAATTCAGTTGTTGGATAAGTGAAGGGAGTAACGTGGATACACTTTGGGCTAAATTTAAAGGAATCATTTGGGAAGGAGAGAAGAGATTTATACCTGTTAAGAAGGGTAAAATGACCTCAGACCCTGTTTATTATACAAGGGAAATAAGAAAATTAAAAAGAAAATGTAGAATAGTAAACAGGAAAATCAAAGAGGGTAGGTAGAGTAGAGAAACTAGAAAACAGCTAATGAGGGAACTGAATAGAGTGAAAAAGGAAGCAAAAGAGAATTATATGAATGGCATACTTCAAGAGGGTAATGACCACAAAGGGAAATGGAAAAAGCTGTATTCATATATCAGGAATCGAAAAGGAATCCAAATTCCTACAATTGTGGGAGAAGAGGGTGAACTCTATTTAACAGATACTGAGAAAGCAAACCTATTTAGTAGGGAATTCAGAGATTCAGTAGATGATTGTCATGAGTTGGAAACCAAAACAGAAGGTAGAGAGGGAGAGACACAGAGGGAAACAATTAGCTTCTCATTCACAAATGAAGATATTTTCAGAGAAATCCAACTGCTTCAGCAAGGAAAAGCAGCAGGAAGTGATCAAATTACTGGGGAGGTATTAAAGACAATGGGGTGGTACATAGTGCCTTATTTAAAATTTCTCTTTGACTATGTCATAAATAATAGTGTAATACCAAAGGAATGGAAGGAATCTATTATAATACCAATTTATAAAAGATAGGGTGATAAAAGGAAACCAGAGAACTACAGACCAATCAGCCTGACCAGTATAGCTTGTAAAATACTGGAGAGTTTAATATCAAAGTACATCAGAGGGATATGTGATGATAAAAATTGGTTCATGAGGAGCCAGTATGGATTTAGAAATTTTCTTGTGAGGCACAACTGGTGGGATTTCAGCAGGACATATCAGATCAATTGGATTCAGGAGGTCAGTTAGATTGCATAGCCATAGATCTTTCCAAAGCCTTTGATAGAGTGGAACACGGAATAGTATTAAAGAAATTGGAGGGAATAGGATTGGATGTAAGGGTTACACTTTGGATAAAAACATTTCTAAATTCAGGGGTTCAGAAAGTCAAAGTAGGAAATAATTGGAAGGGAATTGTACAGGGTACTATAATTGCTCCGTTACTTTTCTTAATATACGCAAATTATTTAGGGAACAATATAACATCAAAAATAAGATTGTATGCAGATGACGTAATTGTTTATAGGTAATAAACAACATTGAGGATTGTTCAGAATTACAAAGGGACCTTGAAAGTATCCAACAATGGGTTGAAGATAATATGAAGGTTAATGGAGGCAAATCAACTGTTACAACTTTTACAAACAGGAGCTTTAAAACTGAATTTGAATATACTTTGGACGAGGTAGTTATCCCAAAAGATGGCAAGTGCAAATACTTAGGTGTGAGATTTGAAAGTAATTTGCACTGGAAGGGTCATGTTGATGATGTTGTTGGGAAAGCATACAGATCGTTACATGTCATAATGAGGCTACTTAAAGGATGCAACAAAGTAAAAGAAAAAAGTTACTTGAGTATTGTTCGTCCATTATTGGAATATGCAAACAGTGTTTGGGATCCTCACCAAGAATACCTAATAAAAGAAATAGATAGTGTGCAGAGGAAAGCAGCAAGATTTGTAACAGGGGATTTCAGGAGAAAGAGTAGTGTATCAGAAATGTTAAAGGAACTTGGGTGGGAAACTTTAAGTAAGAGAAGGGAGAATAGACTTATAGGATTATATAGAGCCTATACAAGAGAAGAAGCATGGGGAGATATCCGTGCGAGGCTTCAGTTGGAAAATAATTATATCGGCAGGACTGACCACAAATATAAAATTAGAAGGAATTTTAGCAGAAGCGACTGGGGTAAATTTTCATTCATTGGGAAGGGTGTGAAGGAGTGGGACAGTTTACCAGGGGTAGTGTTTGATCCTTTTCCAAAATCTGTACAGATATTCAAGAAGAGAATAAACAGCAACAGAGAAAATAAATGAAGTGTTAGAGGGCATTCGACCAGTGCAGGTTATTGTAAATAAAAAAAATGTGTGTGTGATTAAATTAATTCCATCCCGTGGTCTAAGGGCTTTGGACAGCCAAAGTAGGGGACTGCCTTTAGGGGTGTAGTACAATGGGGACTTCGAGGGCCCTGGGACCACTATGGTAGCTGTGAAGGCCCTTCAGGAACTCTGAAAAGTGGTGGCAAAAGGGGCTTTGGTTAAGACGCAGCAGGTCGATATGCTACTTAGGTTCCAGAACGGGTAAAAATAAACAATAAAATGTAAATGCAATGTAAATATTAATCTTATACCAGTTGTATAGTATCATTTGAAGTAATTTCACATACTGTATATCAGTTGACTATACAGTATTTGTAAGTAGTACAGGTGATATTATAAGTATAATTTTGTAAACAATATAAATTTATTAAGGATGAGCTGTGTGTTTAATAGAAAACATTGTTAGCATAAATTGTATAATATTGTATTATAGGAAAATTTTCTTCTGTTGTTAATTTAATATTTAGTGCTTGACAATAATGTATTTTAGTGTACCATTTGCCACCAAGGTAGACACCTCATTTGCAAATTAAGATATTTTTATTTTTTGATTTGAAAACTAGCCTACACAAGCGCCAGCATGCCTGACCTACTGTTCCACAAGTTCCGGCATTATAGGAACAGTGGTTGTAAACACAGTACAACGGCCATATACCAACATACAATGCAATCAGGCTGTAGATAGTAAACTGTATTATGGTATTCCCTTTGATATCACTAGCATGAACACCAGATCTATTCATGTTTCATAATAGACATAAAGGAATGAAATAACTAAGATTATGTACTTAATTATAAGCAGTAACTTGTAATGACATCTATCAGGTTAATGTGTGAAATGTTTCTTTAAAATGCACAAATAAAAACAAATGTCTCCTGGACGAGAATGAAACTCACAATGTTTCGATCTATCTGCGTTTACCTCTACCTCAGCCGTCTAAACCACCTGGCACAGGTATGAAGCAGCCTGCTGTGTATCTTACTTCTGAACTTGGACGAATAAACCTAATTACCAGTGACATATGTAGGTCTTAATTTACCTGATTAATTAGAGCTAATGTGAACTTGAATGCCTTACATTCAATCATATCATTGCCCAGAGTAATCAGATGATATTAACTATACAGCCAAACAATTTTCAGGAGTGTGTGAACCATTCTCAGTTGGATTACCACATGCAAGAAACGTTTTTTTTTAAGGGGCTGTACATTTGAATTTGTGCATATGTAATATTTTAGTAACAAAGCCTTGGTTTGAGGAAGAAATAGAGAGACTAAGAGTCTAAAAAGGAGATGCAGATTGGAAAGAAATAGAGTTAGAAATGGCTGTGGAAGTAAAAAGAAATTGAAGGAACTTACTAGGAAATTGAGTCTAGCAAAGAAGCAGCTAAGGATAACATGATGGCAAGCATAATTGGCAGTCATACAAATTCTGGTGAAAAATGGAAGGGTATGTATAGGTACTTCAAGGCAGAGACAGGTTCCAAGAAGGACATTCCAGGAATAATAAATGACCAAGGATAGTGCGTATGTGAGGATCTTCATGAGCCAGAAGTATTCAGTCAGCAGTATGTAAAGATTGTTGGTTACAAGAATAATGTCCAGATAGAGGAGGTGACTAATGCTAAAGAAGTATTAAAATTTACATATGATAACAATGACATTTACAATAAGATACAAAAGTTGAAAACTAGAAAAGTGGCTGGAAATGATAAGATTTCTGGGGATATTATGCTAAAGACAACGGGTTGGGATATAGTACCATATCTGAAGTACTTATTTGATTATTGTTTGGTTGAAGGAGCTATACCAAATTAATGGAGTGTTACTATAGTAGCCCCTGTGTATAAAGGAAAGGGTGATTGACATAAAGCTGAAAATTACAGGCCAGTGAGTTTTACGTGTGTTGCATGTAAGCTTTGTGAAGGCATTCTTTCTGATTAAATTAGACATGTTTGCAAAATTAATAACTGGTTCGATAGAAGGCACTTCGGTTTTAGGGAATGTTATTCCACTGAAGATCAACTTGTAGGATTCCAGCAAGATATAGCATATATCTTGGATTCAGGAGGTCAAATGGACTGTATCGCGATTGACCTATGTAGGGCATTTGATAGGGTAGATCTTGGGAGACTACTGGCAAAAATGAGTGCAATTGGACTAGACAAAAGAGTGACTGAATGGGTTGCTATATTTCTAGAAAAATAGATCTCAGAGAATTATAGGCGAAGCTTTATCTTACCCAGTAATAATTAGGAGGGGAATTCCTCAAGGCAGTATTATTGGACCTTCATGATTTCTTATATGTATATATATATACAGTAGAGTCTCACTCATCCAACCTTCGCTTATCTGACATTCTGTGTTATCTGACAATGGTAGACTTAATTTGAACTTTTGGTGCAGACTAAATTCAGGGGCACCCGGTGTGAAGAGTGCGACCGTGGGACAAACACTGGCCTGACCGCTGGCGGTAGAACTGATTTTTTTTTTTTCCCCTCTCTCTCTCTCTCTCTCTCTCTCAAGAACAGGTGCAGCGAGTCTTCAGTCATTGTTCATTGTAGTATTGGTTGAGTGTGGATGTTATAGTTTTCATATCCTCTGTGAGTATGGTGAGGAAACGGAAGATTGTTTCTATGGAAGCAAACCCCCCTCCACCAAGGCTTCAAAAATACAACACACATAGTAAGAGCTCGGCGACTGCCAGTTACTCTAAAACTCTCAACGTAAGCTAACATCTCAGCGGTCGAAGGGGTAAGTGTCAACACTCTTCATTTAAATTCCACTATACAGCTCCATGCATCTCCCTGTGCATCTTATTTGTTACTATCAAAGGGTAGGAAGGGTCCACCTATTTAATACTATTCAATAGTATGAAATTCATAACTTATCATCTTATTTGTGATTGACTATATTTCAACACACACTACTCCCTAAAGATTTTAGTGCTTCACTAACAGCAACCTACAAAATTCTTTATACTTCGCAATTTATTTATCTTTATATTGTTTTACACTTAATTGTGATCGGCTGATGATGACCAAAAATGCATGTCGAAACCGGTACCAATTTTAATTAAATAGTAGTGTAAACTTGCATTTCTTATTTAATAGTATTGAAAAGTTGAACCATTTTATACTTTCTCCAAATGACTGGTTGAACTCATCGCTTCGTGGCCTCATTCAAATCAGTGACCCTTCCACGAGATTAGCTGGTTTCAGTCTGTCTGGTCCAGATTGAACAGAATTCAGTATGGCTTGAACTGGTGCACTATCAACCATATCATGCAGGAGTGCCTTCTACACTCGTATTGCGTTTCTTTGGATTAAATCCCCTTAGCTTCTCATCCACTCACCAACTTCTGAGACAATCACTTGGATTACAAACCTTTCAATGTAAATATGAAAATATGGTCCTAATACTGTAAGTTACAAATTTTATAAATGTATTTTTATTGCCTTGCATGCATCATATGGTAAAGAAATAAATGCAGTAGAACTCAGTTAAGATTTTTAGCAGCACTCCTTCAGGACATGCACCTGTGAAGAAATGCTTAATTGAAATGTGAATTTTGAACAACAACCTAGAATGCAGTTTATAAAGGAAGGTGTTAGAAACAATCCATCCTATAATATGTACAAACCAAACTCCATGGCGCAACAGCCCCAAAGGGCCATAGCCTACCAAACGACTGCTGCTCAGCCTGAAGGCTGCAGATTATGAGTGGTTGTGTGGTCAGCACGACGAATCCTCATGGCCGTTATTCGTGGCTCTCTAGACTGGGAATACAATTTGTACATGTGAGGCTATAGCCTGCAAGAGGTACAACGTATTTGGGAATACAACCATTGAACCAAAACAGTTAAATACAGGCTCATTCCTGGGATTATATAAAAAAAAGAACACGGGAGTTATGGACTGCTGCTGATTCCGCAGATAGGCTGCAGTGCATTCAGAGCAATGCTGATGGGGCCTTGTTTGAGGCAGGGGACTACTTATCTTTCTGATCCTTGTTGTTTAAAGGGGCCTGACATCTAGGTCATCGGTCCAGTTATCCTCGTAATGACCACTGTATTTCTGTTTTGAAGTAGGAGTGTCGTGTGTTCTTATCCCATTTCCTGATATAAAATGAAGCTACAAATTTAAGGGCTGCCATTTGATGATGTTCCCAACATTTTCTACTTCATCCAGCATAACTTCCAGAGGAGTTGGCTAAGACTTAACTACAAGCTTCCTCTGTGGATCAGTGGTACAGTGTTAACTTCCAGATCGCAAGATTGCGAGTTCAAATCCAACAGAAGTAGTCAGATATTTGAAGGGTAGAGAAAATTCCATTCAACACTCCATGTTGTACAGTATGTGCACCTTAAAAATCTCTGGTGATACATTTGATGTTTATCCAGCAAAATTTATTAAAAACTCAGTCATAGCCTACCAGTAGTGATCCAATTTTCTCTACCATCTGATAGAATAAAACAGATTGTCGAAAGTGACCTGCAGGCAGCTCACATAACCTTGAATTAAAATGCCTGCACATGGTAGTTGAGTCCATATCATTGTTGTTGTTGTTATTTTGTAGCTACAAATTCTTTTACATTTCATGTTGTAGAAGCCTTCTGTGTTGAATGTGTGTACAAACATTAACATAGTCCTTCACTTTAATTCAGTATGGGCCACGCATTCATTATTTACATAAAATATTTCTTGGACAGTGCCTTGTTTGGTTATATTTTTTTTATTTATTAAAAGAAAGGAAATTAGTTGCAATTAAATGTGCATCTCTGCACTGAATCTTGGTAAGAAGTTGTGCATGACTGCTAACTGCAGTGATCTCATCGGTCTGAAGTGTGAACTTACGTGTGCTGTTGATTTCCTTCTTCATGTCTTCATTGTCACTGTACGAGGTTTGTCCAGAAAATACGTATAAATCCGTCGGGGTGACGTATCACGTATCGTGGAGGCGCCGCCAGGTGGCACTGCTGTTGTCGCCAATCTTCTCAACGCTCAGTTCGAGTTGGAGAGCTCTGCGTGTCAGTAGCAGTATGCGGCTGCTTGTTGAAAGTTACCCATTTTCACCTGCCGTCGGTATGGAGCTCTCTCTGATTGAGGAACAGCGCATCAACATCAAGTCTCAGAGCTCGTGTGGCCCGAGTTCGACCGGATTTGGCACAAGGGGGCAGGTGGATCCTTCATCACGACAATGCGCCCGCTCACACGTCGCTCGTTGTGCGTGAGTTTTTGGCCCGAAGCTCAATCACCGTGACAGACCACACCCGCCTTATTCACCCGATTTAGCCCCTTGTGACTTCTTCCTGTTCCCGAAATGCAAAATGGTGCTTCGGGGGCGGCACTTGGGTGATGTGGAAGCCATCAAGGGAGAAACGACACGGCAACTGAACAGCATCACAACTGAAGACTTTCAACAATGTTATCAACAGTGGAAATGGCGTTGGCAGAAGTGCATCTTGTCTCAGGGAGAGTACTTTGAAGGAGACCATATTGTAATACCTGAATAATTGTCAAATAAAGTTATTATTCAACTTTTATACGTATTTTCCGGACAAACCTCGTACACCTCTGCACAGTTGTGATAGAACAGAAATAATCGTGTGAGTGCATTGGCACCAGAAAAGAAAATTAAATATTCAAGAAGCAGTGACAAACAGAGATATGAAACAACAAAAGAAAAATAAATAAATAATAAAAGACAAAGTTTTACTAATCCCATTAACTATCAGAGGAAAGTATATACACCAAACATGTGGCAGGTGTAACAAAGAAAATGCATAACAATATCAGATATATCAATAAGCAAAACTACAATACAAAGTGTAACAATAAGGTACAGCCAAATTTTCAGGACACATTCCTCACACATTTGAAAAGGAAATATGGCATTGATCCAGAAATGCTTTAATTCCATGTTAGAACTCATTTTGGTTTCCCATTTTCAAACCAAGCAAATACTGGGGGTGTACCTTAAGTAAGGCTACAGTCACTTCCATCCCACTCCTAGACCTTTCCAATCCCATCGTTGCCATAAGACCTAATTGTGTCGGTGCGATGTTAAGCAAATTGTAAAAAAAAAAAAAACTCATTTTCTATAACTCTGCATAGTACATAAATCATGAAAACACACAGGAACAGAATGTACCAGCATACAACATGAAACTCTTCCATGAAATGTTCAAAATGCCCTCCGTTTGCATTGATATGAAGGTCGATCAAATATAAGCTGATTTTTGTTCCTGAACATCAGCAGTTTGTAGGACTGGCTCCTCTCTTCTGCTATGCTTAGGTGGGACCGTTAGGAGGGGAGTGAACTTGCTGTTAGATAATTCTCGCCGTTTCGTCAGTAAAGCTCATGATGTCGGATCACAGGTGCACCCCTCCTCTGCGCAACGCATAATTATATCATTTCTTGCTCATGAAGGAGTTACAGTAGCAGAAATTTGCCAGAGATTGACTGCACAATTCGGTGATCAAACATTCATGTGTGTTTGCTGGCATAAAAAATTCAAGGAAGGACCAGAACATGTGGAAAATGGGCATTTTTTTTTCAAGTGAATGGACCACTAAGGATCATGCTACAACTTCATTTCTTTCTCTTCATGCAGAGTTTTCTCTGTGTCCAATACTCCTTCATGCGTTCGCTGGCCTGCTTCCATTGTTCATCTGTCCAGGCTCTTCCGGTCTTCCTAGTTCTTCCTGCGGCTTGAACACCTTCCAAATTCTTTAGTGTGTTCCTAAACGTATTCCTTTCTAACACTGGTCTTCCAAGATGCTTAACCTTTCCATATCCTTCTTCGTTTCCTGAATGCATGCTCTAGTGGTCTTTTTTTCTCCAGAAGTAATCAAATATATGTGTGGTAAGTCTGTTTGCGTTCATTCTGTATAGATGTCCAAGAAACTCCAGCCTCCTTTTCTTCATGGTCTCTGAGATTCTTTCCACCTTCTGATAAACTTCTTTGTTACTCTGAAGTTTCCATCCGCTTTCAGTTTGGACAGCTCCCATAATTTTTCTGATGATTCTTCTTTCCAGGGCCTCTAGCTTCTCCAGCTTGTAGTTCATGGACAGGCTTTCAGGGGCATACGGACATTCTGTTTTGACCATGGTGTTGTAATGTTTTAATTTGGAATTCCAAGATAAGCACTTCTTATTGTAGACGTTTTTTGTCAAGGCGTATGCTCTCTCCATTTTTGAGATCCGATCTTCCACTGCAGCTTTTTCTAGTTCATTTTCCTGTATCATCTCACCAAGGTACTTGAACTTCTTGACCCTTTCTATCTATCCTATTTCTGTTTCCAGGAATTTTGGTCCATCTTTGATGTTCGTTGTGAATTTGGTCTTTTCTGCTGAGATCCTCAGTCCTGTTTGGCGGGCGATTCTTTCCAATAGGTTAATCTGGATGGTTGCGACCTCTGGACTTTCTGATAGTATAGGAAAGTCGTCAGCAAAAGCCAAGCAGTTGACTTTAATCCCACCTGATTTTCTCCTTAGACAGATCGGGATTATCCCTTGATGTTCAAGTTCTGAGTTCCATATTCTCACTATCTTTTCTAGGACACAGTTGAATAGGAGTGGGGATAGTCCATCCCCTTGCCTCACGGCTGTCTTGATTTCAAATAATTGTGAGAGATGCCCGAAGAATTTTGCCTTGGACGTTGTGCCTCTTAGGGTCTCTTTGATTATATTTGCCAGTTCGGTTTTGACTCCAAATTCCCTAATGATCTTATCCAAAGTCTCTCTGTCCACCGAATCGAAGGCTTTTTTGAAGTGTATACATGACAGCACAGTTTTCTTACCACTCAACATTCTGTGGCGGAGGATTGACTTCAGGTTGAATATTTGTTCGATACAGGAGCAGCCTTTCCTAAACCCTGCTTGGTATTCCCCTAGTTGTTGGTCCAGATTTGCTTCAGTTCTATTAAGAAGCAGTTTTGAGAGAATTTTATAGGCAATCGGGAGGAGGGACACGCCCCTATAGTTGTTGACATCCTGCTTGTCCCCTTTCTTATGCAGCGGATCGATAAGTGCTGTTTTCCATTCTTCTGGGATTGTTTCCTTCTCCCAGATTTCCTTGATGATTTTGTGAAGATCATCTAGATTTCCGGTTCTGCCCATTTCAACATTTCTGCCGTTATTGAGTCCTCTCCACTTGCCCTGTTGTTTTTGAGGTTATCAAGAGCTTCCTCGACTTCTTCCTTTGTTGGTGGTTCGTCATCTTCTGAGTTCTCTGGTATGTCTCGAAATTCTAGTTTAGAGATTGAGGAAGGACAATTCAAGAGAGTGTGGAAATATCTGGCTCATATCTCACAGTTTTCTTGGTTGTTCAGTCCGATTTTACCCTGTTCGTTTCTGAAGCTCAAACTTGGCGCTTGGTATCCTTTGAGTTTTCTCTTGAAGGTCTGATAAAAGTCTCTGGAATTGTTCTTGACAAAGTCGGTCTGGATCTCTTCCGGTTGAGCTCTTTCAAATGATCGTTTAGCCTTCAAAATATCCTGGATATTTCTTTCCTCTGTTGCCTGAATTGTTCCACGTGTTCCTTTCCTCTGGAGCATTTCCATTTTCTCCATTTCTCAGACCTCTCCCTGAGAGCCTCCTTGCACTCTTCATTCCACCATATTTCCCTTTTCCTCCTAGCCTGTCCGAGTGTTTTCTTTGCGGCTTCATTGATTCCCATGCATAGTTCTTGCCAGTTCCCCTTTCTGCTGGTCCGGATTTCGTCCCTGAAGTTTCTAATGATTGTCTTCAGTAATGTTCATTTTGTTTGTGTTGTATCTCATTATTTTAGGTGGGTATCTCTTTTGTCCTATTGGGAGAAAACGGACTTTAACTTTGGAGAGATAGTGGTCTGAATCAAATTCACCATCCCTAGTCACTTTGACGTTCATCACCTCCTTTGAGTTTTTCCTTGTTATCGCTACGTGATCCAATTGGAATTCCCCTAGTTCGGGATTCGGAGATACCCATGTCTTTGATTTTCTCGGGAGTTTCTTGAAGTGTGTTGACATAAGTTTCATCTGAAAAGCTTTGCAGAGTCCAATGAGCCTTTCCCTATTCTTGTTTGTCCTCTTATGTGCTGGATATTCTCCTATGATATCTCTGTACTTTTGTTCCTTCCCAATCTGTACGTTGAAGTCTCCCAGCATGATTTTTATGTTGCTCTTGGGTATCCGGGTGATTTCAGTTTCCAGAAGATCTCGGAAGTCATCAACTTTCTGTAGGATCTTCTTGTTGTCTTCATTGATCGGGGCATGACAGTTGATGAGAGAGTGTACCTCTTATTCTTGTATTTAATAGTTAGTAGAGACAATCTTTCAGATTTTGATGTAAAGTCTGTGACATTGTTTACTATCTTCTTGTTTATGTAGAAGCAGGTTCCGAGCAGAGGCATGTTGGTGGTTGTTCTAATCGCCGGCTTTCTTTTGAATATTCTCTATTGGTTGATGTCTATGATGTATTCTTCCAGGAATCTTGTCTCTTGCACAGCTAGGATCTGGAGTTGATTTTTTTCCAAAAGCTTTTCTAGTTCTTTTTGTTTTCCGACTCTGGTAAGTGAGTTGATGTTTATTGTTCCAATGAAATAGTTCTTCTTGAATTTGAGTTTGGAAGGTGATTCAAGACGCTCTGACTTGTCTTTCTCGCAGATGTTGAGACTCATCAGAATCCTAGGTCCCGTTGCATTGCATAGTGCAATGGTGGATTTCTCTGCCGAGCTGCCACCTGGGGTAGTGCTTTCTTTCAGCAACATTTCCATCTTGCGAATGAAATTGTTATTTGTGAAGGAAGGCATTAGCTTCCAAAGTAAGATCAGATTGTTAGTCCGAAATGATTATTTTTTCATGGTTTACTCCACTAGGTTCTTCCGCTCTCATTGCCGGTGGGAGTTAATATTCCTCTTCCGCCTTCGAGACTGTTGACCAAGCACCTTGCAGCCGCCCCTAACATGGGAGACAAACGCTGCTGATAAATAGTGTACTCATACTATTCCCTGAGTACTGGGCTGCCTCTTCCGCAATCTCCACCGTTCCGAAGTTCAACTTCTCCGCTGTAGATTCCGTTGAGATTATTATTATTATTATTATTATTATTATTATTATTATTATTATTATTATTATTATTATTATTATTATTATTTGTAATGTATAGCTGTGAAGTGTTTATGTCCAGTTAGTATTATTATTACATCATATGTTCATACAATATGATCGTATTGTGAGGTTATGTCATGAAACATGTGCTGTACATAAATATTTATATGAGTTCAGTTAATATAAATACCTGTAAATTAATATTATATAAATTATTATTACCTGTATATGATGTGTAATCCGCTACAGAACTATGAAACACACTGTAACATCCAGAATGACGTATCTCTGACACTAGAATATGGTAGAATATTCTGTACGTTATAATCATGTTGTTATGCACTCTAGAATTCACGAGAAAATGTATCTTTCTAGAAGCCCAGCCAGGCACATATATAAGGAGGTGGTCTTGATGATAACGACGAGTTATTGTTTTGTAAGAGACTTGGTTTAGTAAAGTTGGTAGTTGACATGCAGTGGTTGCAGTCTCCATGTTGAAGTGATAGGCAGTTGTTGAAATGGCAGCTTTGTTGATGTTCTCAGAGTGAAGTGTTTTGTTTGTGATACAGTGATTAAGGTTATGTTTGTTTAATTTGTAATTGTAAATAAATCTGTGTACGCAAGTTGACAGCATTTTGTGTGCGTCATTGTGGATACATTAGCGCTGCCCCATACTTCAGCTCTAAATGTCTCCAGGCTACAGGAAATGCACTGGACTACACTTGATCATCCTCCTTACAGCCCGAACTTATCGCCCTGCAATTTCCATTTGTTCGGACTGCTTAAAGAAGCTCTAGGAGGGCAACAATTTGAAGATGACGAGTGTTTGGAAGACTTTGTACGCAACTGGCTGGTGACACGACCCTGTTCTTTTTACGATGAGGGCAACAAAAAGCTGCCCATACGCTGGGACAAATGCATTTCCAAAGCAGGAAACTATATGAAAAAATAAATTGTAATTGCCTTGTGTTTTTCAATAAATAACTTTAAATAAAAAATAAAATCCTGTTTATATTTGATCCTCCCTCATACATGCATCAGCCTGGATGCACTGATGTATCTCTGCAATGGCTGATTGATGCATGTATCAATTCTAATAGAGGGCTTTTTGAACATCATGTAAGAAAGAGTTTCATGTAGTATGCTGGCATGTTCTGTTTCTGTGTGTTTCCCATGCTTAATGTACTACACTTACCAGCAAAAAAAGCGAAACACCACGTATTTCAAACAAAATTTAATGTTAGTGCATTTTAAAACATGATAAAAAATCTAATATTATGACATTACAAATATATGGCAATGTATCATAAGTTAACTCGCCCATTTGAGAAGTTTGAGCGCAATAATTGATAAAGGTTGTTGATCGTGACAATCACAACAGTCCACCAACACAAATTTAGAAATGTCAAAACATGGAGCACTGCACAGTTTCGTATGCAGTCCAGTTGTCCACATGTTTTGAACACATTTCCATTGCCTCAGTAACGGGTATTACCATCTCTAGCCGCAGTTACAGCTATGATTTGATCAGGCATGCTCAGGATGCAATGTTGAGTGTTCTCTCATGGTATGGGCTCACATTCTGCCTGGAGTGCTGCCTGAAGTTGAGCCAGTATGTCAGGGGAATGACTCCTAGCACGTCGTCCAAGCATATCCCAGACATGCTCTATCGGGTGTAGGCCGGGACTATGAGCAAGTCACACCATGTGCTCAATTTCAACTTTGTCCATTTACTCAAGTACACAAATGGCAAGGTGTGGGCGAGCATTGTCATGCATCAGGATAAAATTCTGGCTGATGACAGGTGCAAAAGGCATCACGTTATCCACTAAAATCTCTGCGATGTATTGGTGGGCTGTCAAACTTCCATTCTCAATGAACACAAGCTCCATGCGTGCATCAGTGGCAATCCCAGCCCAGACCACCACAGAGTCTCCATTGTACGGTGTCCTTGCAGAGAAAGTGCAGGGTGAATAATGTTTCACCGAGCTCGATAGCTGCAGTCGTTTAATTGCGGCCAGTATCCAGTATTCGGGAGATAGTGGATTCGAACCCCACTGTTGGCAGCCCTGAAGATGGGTTTTCCGTGGTTTCCCATTTTCACACCAGGCAGATGCTGGGGCTGTACCTAATTAAGGCCACGGCCGCTTCCATTCTACTCCTAGTTCCTTCCTGTCCCATCGTCGCCATAAGACCTGTCTGTGTCGGTGCAACTTAAAGCAACTTGCAAAAAAAAAAAAAAAAAAAAAAGAGGATAATTTCCCAGATCTTCCCCATGCTCTCTCCCATCCAGTGCCCTCAGACAGAATCTGGATTCATCCATGAACAGCACTGAGCTCCACTGCTAAACAGTCCAGTTTCGATGAGTGTTGGCGAATTGCACCCAAGAGGCGCAGTACTCATGTGTAAGCAGAGGTCCTGTGACTTTCAGTCCACTTCATATGACCTCCTTTTTACTGTCCTTTCACTGATGTTCGTGCCCCGTACTTGCTGCAAACGATTTTTGGCCTCCATAGCTGTTGTATATCGATCATGAAGAACTTGCATTACGAGAAAGCAAGCGATCATCACGCTCAGTAGTGCTTCTCCTACGACCAGAACCAGAACTCCTGATGTAGATATTGTCCTCTCTGTACCTTTTAACAGTTTTGTACATGTTAGAACAAGACATGCCTGTAACGTCTGCTACATAGCGTATACTGCGCCCCAGAATCCTTAGTGAGACCCACAGCACAACACTCGTAAACCCATGGACTCCAGCAGCCCAGCCCATGCAGTGTCGTACTCTTCTGACGCGGCCGCTTACTGGCCCACAGCACTGGTCTTACTCAGCCCACCACAGTCCATTGCTCTGGGCGGGCTGAATAGTCTACCTTGACTACTTCTTCGCAATAACGCATGCACCGTGTACAACGAAATGTTCACTTCACACTTTTAAGCGGATCGCTCTCTGTACGAATTCCTGTATGCTAATTACAAATTTTAAAGTAAGGAATCGCAGTTTGAAATAAAACGATAAAGATCCCTCCTGCACTGAAATAATAATAATAATAATAATAGAACACAAACGGAAACTCCATTAGAAACTCTAATATTCGTCTGCAATTGACATCAAGTTAACTGAAAATGAATTTAAATAATACAAAGCATATTCAAGGTAGTGGTGGTGATTATTGTTTTAAGAGGGGGTACAGCCGGGCAACCATCCCCTGTTAACGCTAATCAGGGAGAGAAAATGAAAGGGATCCAACTCTTCCAAAAATGAAGTTATCGGCCAAAGAAAGGCAAGGCCACAAAGGGCGTGAAAATTAAAGACTCTAGGCCTTGAATGCCCTAATACCGTCTGGGTCGGAAAAGAACAAGAGTTGACCAAGCGAGTTGGGTTGGATAGATGAAAGTGAGGAGCCTGGCACAAGTAAGTGGAAGCAATGTCGGGACTCAGAAACGGGCCCCATGGTCGCTAATTCACAATCCCAAGTTAAGAGTCACTGAGGCCCATTTTAGTCGCCTCTTACGAAAGGCAGGGAATGCCGTGGGTGCTATTCTACCGCCCCCACCCACATGGGGTGCATATTCAAGGGGCCTCTCTCGGGTGTTAAACTCAAAATGGACTAAAATACAAACTAAACCGACATGAAAAAACCTGTATTTTACTTACGGATTTTACTTAGTTGGTGTATGTAGTTTATTGGTCATTGATTAATGGTGGTGGAGTTACTGTGAATAGAAAGAAGCGCATCAATATTCTCTGGGTGCAGAAGAGACCGCCCTGCGTTGAGAATGAAGGTCACTGAACTGAATTTTCCCTCTGAAGCTGAACTTGACGCATACATAGTACTTTCTTGGCGATCTGGTGAAGTTTGGATTGTTTTGTCCATTTGTCCTCCAATCAGGAGCTATATATTCTTCCATTACACAATTTTGGTTTAAATATCTGTCCAGCTCATCTATTGGAATAGGACCACCTTCAACATCAGCCCACAAAGCAAACTTCATTACTTTGGAAAATTATGGCATAGTGTGAAGGGTGATGACCCGGGAAGATTGCAGTGT
This sequence comes from Anabrus simplex, assembly GCF_040414725.1. Classification (NCBI taxonomy): domain Eukaryota; kingdom Metazoa; phylum Arthropoda; class Insecta; order Orthoptera; family Tettigoniidae; genus Anabrus; species Anabrus simplex. Next base: position 1,421,906,623 of record NC_090265.1, on the reverse strand, counting down.
TCGTCATTCATACACGCCTTATTCAGATCGTTCAGTACACAAATTGAACATCTTTCCCATCACTGTCAACTACAGGCATGAATACCGACCAAATACGACTTTTGATGTTCGGATCCGTTTCAGAAGTCTTGTATTGTCTGATTTCTAGTTTTTCCTTTACTTCACGTTTTCTTGCCAAGGTTTCTTTTCTTTTGAAGCCACAGTCCGCATTCATTTCCAAAAACAGGATAGATGGAGAAGTCAAATAGAATACCGCAACAAAATTGATTTATCTCTGCTCGACGGTAATGCATATCACTCTGCCGACAAGCGGTACAGCAGTCAGCCTGTAGCACTACCACAGCGCTCTCCTTGGTTCACCACCTACGAACGACATAGCGCTGTCTGGCTCGACTCGTGTGATGACGTCACGGGCTTCTTATGTTCGAGCCTTCTAAAGTCCATTGCTGTCTATTGCCGAAGCAGCTCATGGGCTGGGCTGCTGTACAGGACTCTGCTGCGCCCATCTGCCACTAATGCTATGGCCCTTGCTGCGTTTTCAGGTGAAAGAGCCATTATAACCTGACTTAGAAGCGAGACTAACTGTTGTAGACAAGCCATAATGTCCACAAAAATAAGCAGCACGAGAATTCACAGCAATACACCTTCTGACAGCTGTTTGTGGTTATTCTTGTCAAAGGGCAGGAAACGGCAGTATTGGTGTTATGATTACCATGATCAGTAATGTTTATCAATGATTGTGCTGAAATTTCTCAAATGGGCTCATTAATTAACTTGCTATACATTGTCATATTGTTGTAATGACAAAACATTTAATTTATACAAGGTTTCAAATGGACTAACATTAAATTTAGTCTGAAAAACGTTGTGTTTTGCTTTTTTTTTTGTCAGTGAGTGCATGTAGAGTTGTAGAAAATGAGTTCTAACATGGAAATAAAACCTTTCTAGACCCATGTCCATATAACGTTTTTGTCTTCTATGTGTCCTGAAAGTTTGGCCATACCTTATGGCTACACTCTGTATCACAGTAAATGTGAGTAAATAATTTACAATTAATTTCTTTCAAAACATAAAAAATCATGGCATTGAACAAAGAATGTTTAAGCATCATCCTACTTAATCTGTGCAGCATCAAAGAATGAAATACAAGTTCATGAAACATTGTAACTGGGATAAAATTAAGAAATAAAACTTGACAGTTACTTACAATAGGGTAATAGATGAAAGTTTGCATCTTTGTTGGGGCACACTGGTTGTGGTACACTGATGTAAACAACCATTTAATCCATTTAGAAGTATCAGACTGAATTTATTGTTCTAGAAATTTAAGTTAATTGTTTCCTTTCTTTGTTTTTCTGTAGACATCTTGCCGGCACTATGGTGGGGATAAGCTGAACTGTCCTGTTTGTGGTGTCACTGTTTCACCAGAAACAGAATTTATACCTCTGGATAAAGTTGGTGACTTCAAGCCAACAGTGAGGTAAGTAATGAGAAAATTTCCCAGTTATTTCAGTCATGAGTATTTTTGCCAGTCAAGTAACAGTATTATAATTTAATGCAGAATACAGAACTATTTTTGCACTGCATGTGCAGTATTTTCAAACTACGGCATGATTATATTGTCACATAGACAGACTTTTCCTTCACAGAATCTCTGGTGGTAAGTTTCACTTCAAGCACAGAATTGTTAAAATCTTCATTAACATGGTGATGTAATGTCTTGTGTCCAGTGAATATGAAGCAAGTGGCATTTATGTAGGTATTAAAAAGAAATGAGCATAGTCCTTGCTTCATTTTGTTGTTAGTCATTCGGGCTGTAATTAAGACTGTGGTGGGATTATCCCTACATTTGAATATCGAAGAGTATTTGACAGCGAGCATGGCTAGAATGCTGGAAAAAACGCATGGGCTGCCTCCCAACCCTGGATGCGCATTTTCCCCTCTTGGCTTAGTAGGGGTTGTACCTTTGTGCAGGTAAGACATGTAGGCTCATTTGTAATTAAATACATCACTAAGCAAAGTGTATTTATTTTTAAGGCATACTTTTTAAACATTATCATGCAACAAGCATGTACAGTAGTTTCCACATAGTTTTCATGAAATTATACAATGATAAAAGCCTTACATCCTTGATTTATTTAAACACATTTGTGATACGGTTATGCATTTGTGAGGCATTGTGTGCAGAGAGTTATTACAGAAGAGATCCCATAAGAAATTCAAGCATGCCCCCTATAAACTTTCCAGTCATCGAGCTCAGGAATGTAGATGGCACTATCTTCTCAGAAATCATTGATGACCACAATATCTCCAGTGATGAGGAAGATACAATAAACCTTTATTATAATACAAACATGGACCTAGGTCAAGAAAATCTGCAAGACTTTGGTAACTCCTACCATGCTCCCCTGTCCCATCACATTTGCCGAATAATAATAATAATAATAATAATAATAATAATGTTATTGGCTTTACATCCCACTATCTACTTTTCCAGTTTTTGGAGACGCCGAGGTGCCGGAATTTAGTCCCAAAGGAGTTCTTTTACATGCCAATAAATCTACTGACACAAGGCTGACATATTTGAACACCTTCAAATACCACCGGACTGAGCCAGGATCAAACCTTCCAGGTTGGGGTCAGAAGGCCAGCGCCTCAACCGTCTGAGCCACTCAGCCCAGCATTTGCTGAATAATGCACAGAATCAATAGTATGCACCATTTGGTCACTATGAGCTAACCAAGGAAAATCGTTCAACCATTTCATTTGAGATTTTCTTTTAAGCCCGTTATTATGTTGCGCAGGAAATTCATGCTTCCAATCTGGTGTCCAGGGTTACACAATAGGCGATATTTCAGACTGTCAGAAATTGATTGATCATTAACGTAGCAGCCTACAGTATGTCAATTTCTCATTCATACAGTTTCATGTTGCGATAAGAGCAGTATATTTTGGACATTCAAATGGATGTTATAGTAATTGTCTTTTAAGAAATTTATTTCTGGTAGATTTCTTTAAATGCCATACTAAAATAATATTTATAACAACATATAATACAAAATACTCAAGAATATAACAGAACATGACCTCTTTCTACATCACAGTGTTATTCATACAGATGCCAGTTCTTCAGCTAAACATATGAATGAAATGAACCACAGCACCAATCCTAGTACTTTGTGGAGTAACCCTTGGCTTTAATGACATCTTGACACCTACGCTGCATGAAATTTACTAGCCTTGCATACGTTTCATGGCCGATACTGTACCATTCGTGAGTCACCACTCATTTTAACGCATCTTAGGATGAAACCTTTTTACTGTGAAGGTTCAGAAATGCCCATAAATATTCAATGGAGTTAAGTCAGCAGACGGGGGAGGTGTTTTTGTTTTGGAATGTTCCAAATTAACCACTCCTTGTTCAGAGCAGCGGTATGTTTGGGGTCGTTATCCTGTTGAAACATGTAGGTCGGTAGCATTCCCAATTTTTCAGCACTTTGTTTAACATCGTTTTTCAAATTAATATTATATACTACTTTGTCCATCGTGCCTTCAATAAATTGTATATTCCCTACACCTTATGCTGAGATACACCCCCACATCATAACCGATCCACCTCCGTGTTTCACTGTGGGAATTGTATTGGCCACATCGTTGTCCGTATTAGTCTTTCTCCACACCCCGTGGGCACCATCGGAACTGAACAGGTCGATTTTAGTTTCGTCGACCACATGACATTACTCCAAAACTCCAGCCCTTGTTTACACGTTCTTTCACAAAGAGCAGTCTTGCAGCACAGTTCATTCTTACTAACATAGGACTTCTTTCTTGGTACACGGACATAGTAACCGTGTTGATGTAAAACCCGCCAGACCGTCTGAGTACGCATTTTCTTCCCAGTAGCAGCTTCCAGCTCTGCCCGCAGCTTTGGAGTACTTATAGTTCTGTAATAGATTCAGACAAGTCATACAGGATCAAACAACCATATCAACCTATTATGGTTAAGTTTATCAACATATTGAGCATTGGCATGACTTTTCTTCACCTTGAGTCCTATTGTTCACAGGGAGTACCCTCAAGTGATCTTGACAATTGTCTGTTTCAACTCATAGCCAGGCTCTTTACCCTTTCCCATTTCTACCAGCACTCTCACAAGTCTAAGACGAAGACAACCAGCAACACCTCTCCTCACACCACACCTACTTACGTATGCCCCATTCAGTTGTCAGATGATGCCTTCTATACTAGTACAGTAGAGTCTCGCTCATCCGACCTTCGCTTATCCGACATTCCGTGTTATCCGACACTGTTAGACTTAATTTCAACTTTTGGTGGAGACTAAATTCAGGCACACCCGCTGTGGAGGGTGCGACCATGGGGCAAGCACTGGCCTGAACGCTGGCGGTAGGACTGGGTTTTTCTCAAGGACAGGTGCAGTGAGTCTTCAGTCATTGTAGTATTGGTTCGGTGCGGATGTTATAATTTTCATATCCTCTGTGAGTATGGCGAGTAAATGGAAGAAAGTGACTGTTTCTATGGAACACAAACTGAGTGCATTAAAGAGACTGGACAAAGGGGAAATTCTTCAAAATGTGGCTTCATATTATGGTGTTGGACGTGTTACAGTGGGAGACTGGAAAAAACAGAGGGAAGAAATTGAAAAGTTGTGCTCTACCAGAGCAGAGAAAAACAATGAAAAAATGTCAGTACGAAAAAGTAAGTGAAGCACTATTTCTTTGGTATCTCAACACCGGGAAAAGGGCCTGCCAATATCTGGCACCATTCTGCGGGAAAAGACTGTGTATTTCCAGAAGGATTTTAATGAAGGGGACCCTAATTTTCCTGCCAGTGCTGGGTGGCGTGATCGGTGGCAAAAACGGTACGGTATTAGGTAGCTTAATATCTGTGGAGAAAAGTTTCTTTTCGTAAGACATCTGGAAAGTTTTCGTTTAATACTGTACAATTGAATTGGTAATTCAATAAATAGAGCATCGTAAAATATGTCATTATTTTAGCCTTCCTGTTTGTTTTAGTTGCCGGCCCCATGGTGTAGGGGTAGCGTGCCTGCCTCTCACCCGGAGGTCCCGGGTTCGATTCCCGGCCAGGTCAGGGATTTTTACCTGGACCTGAGGGCTGGTTCGAGGTCCACTCAGCCTACGTGATTAGAATTGAGGAGCTATCTGACGGTGAGATAGCGGCCCCGGTCTAGAAAGCCAAGAATAACGACCGAGAGGATTCGTCGTGCTGACCTCACGACACCTCGTAATCTGCAGGCCTTCGGGCTGAGCAGCGATCACTTGGTAGGCCAAGGCCCTTCAAGGGCTGTAGTGCCATGGAAGAAGAAGAAGAAGAAGTTTGTTTTAGTTCATTTTCAAAGTTATTCTGTATTATCCGACATTTTCGGTGATCCGACGTACTCCAGGTCCCGTTTACGTCGGATAATCGAGACTCTACTGTATATGAATAACAAACTGACGTGAAGTTTTGGAGTGTATGCAGTTTTTATGTATGTAAACACAAATTCTTTGCACTCACAAAAAATTTGTGCATTGAGTGTTTACGTCTTGTTATTGTATTCACGACACACTAGTATAAATCAATAATTTCCATAACTATGTAGGCACATGGAACGCTTTATAACAAAATGGATTGTGTACAAATAGGAAAGTGACATACTGTATATCTAGATCAAGATTAATTTGAACTTATTCTGTAGGAATGTTCAGATGTGATGCTTGTACATTTTTAAAATGTTTGTTTTCCACTTCCTGCACAGTTTTGCAATATTTCTTCTGCTAGATTAACATCAGATATGCAGGGTGGCTCATAAGTCAGTTGGCACAAGCAATATGTAGACGCTCGATTGACTAGCATAGTACCAAGAGAGCTGGCTGTACCGCTGGCAACCCTAAAGATGGTTTTCAGTGGTTTCCCCATTTTCACACTAGACAAATGCTGGGGCAGTACCTTAAATACAGCCGCTACCTTCCCATTCCTAACCCTTTCCCATCTTTCCATTGCCAGAAACCTTTGCTGTGTTAGTGCGATGTTAAATAAGTAGCAAAAAGAAAAAACCTAGCATAGTAGTTACTTGTCTTCACTAGAACCAAGACCAACTACAATAAATCAGACCTTAATGCAGCTATCGATATCAGCTAAAATTGTTACAAGTGAACTATGTAATGCGAGCAGAATGTTTTTTTTTTTTTTTGAAGTCTTTGTTTGTAAAATACAATATGATGTTTTATTTTTATTGACCTAACCTGTACTGTATAATGTTGTAACATAGGCATATGTAAATAGTAGAATTCTGTCTATAGTTCCTGGAAAGATCCAGAAAGTTACATAACTTTTGTACAGGGTGTGTTACTTTGTTGGTATGTGTTCTAGAAAATGTGTTCTGTCTATTCTGGAAAAATACGACTTTCGTGATCATGCGTATTCTAGAATGTTAGTCAAAGTTCGCGATCGAAAGTAAGGTTGTGATTGGTGAATCTAGGTGGCGATAGGGAACACGTGCACGCAGATTGGCTGCCTCCAAGGTCAGTAATTCCTATATATAGTGAGCGAGGCAGTGTTCGAATTAATTCTGTATCCTGAAATCTATCGGTCTTGGTCTATCTGTCTGCGAGCAGCCTATCTGGATGACGTCCCCGGGTTTCCGGGATGGCACTCTCCTCGGGTAAGCACTCTTGAATTCCGTTCCTGCTAAAATTTCCGTAATGTTCCGTTTTGCTTTTCATACAGGAGTCTGTCCTAACCTTGCCTAGATTCACCAAATTAGTTACTTATGACGCCTTAGTTTTTCAGCTGGACTTACCTGTTCGTTTCCGAGGCATTCCCATTTCTTGTTTCACTAAAATATGTGTATTGTAGTTTAACATTATTTCCCTTGGGGGTTGCCTCTGGTAGTTCTGTATCACCTTAGGTACGCTAAGTTTTGGATAACCTTTTTCACATCACTATATATTGCATTGTACAACTACATTGGTAACTAGATGTATAGTTGTTTTGAAATTTGAATTTACACTGCTACAAAAAAAGCTATGGATACCACTGAACTTGTAGCTCGTAACTTAGAATGTATTTGTAAGATTATTTTGTAAATAATATTTTTCAAATCTAAGGATCACGGGGATTTATTTCGGAACCCGCTATCTAAGCCATGTCCATGCCTTTGGTAGTTTCCCAGCCCTTCCATCTTCCCGTTTGTCGAGGTAGCATTTTGGTAGCAGTCTGAGGTAGCATTTTGGTAGCAGTTCTGCTACCAAATGTTACCTCTCCTACAGGGGTAACACCAAACGAGGCACAAACACAGTTAAAAGGGGAAGGTGAGAGTACAATACACAATATAAGAAAACACTACACACTCGGAAAAACAGTAGCTAGCATTACGCGGATCTCCAACAAAACAAGTACGTAACTATCAGTAGGGCCAACTTGTGAACGACAAAACGGGAAGATGGAAGGGCTGGGAACCTACCAAAGGCATGGACATGGCTTAGATAGCGGATTCCGAAATAAATCCCCGTGATCCTTAGATTTGAAAAATATTATTTACAAAATAATCTTACAAATACGTTTGAAGTTACGAGCTATAAGTTCAGTGGTATCCATAGCTTATTTCGTAGCAGCGAAAATTCAAATTTCAAAACAACTATACATCTAGTTACCAATGCAGTAATACAATGCAATTTACAGGTTATCCAAAGTCTAGCGTACCTCAAGTGATACAGAACTACCAGAGGCAAACCCCAAGGGAAATAATATTAAACTACAATATACATATTTTAGTGAAACAAGAAATGGGAATGCCTCGGAAACGACCAGGGGTAACAAAAATGGTGCCACATTCGATTTGTTCGTGAGCATGAACATGTGCAAAGCATCAGTTTAGTTCTTTCTGTTGGTTTGATTTGATTAGGAAAGATTAGTGTAGTGAAGTTTTTATTGAAATTTGGCTTTTAAAACTAATATGATATATTAGAACTGTCATATTGTGTGCCTGGATGTAATTCACATTAAAGCAGCTGCACTCGCATTCAGATCAAGTGTACTTAATGAATTATAATGATTTCATAGTTACAAATAATTCATTAGGGTGCATTAAAACATTTGAGGATAAATTTGTCATTAGAGAGGATGTTTTCCGTGTACTTGATGAGCTATTATTTTCGGATAAGGCCAAAACTCTGTGTTGGTGCCCATCCTAGTACATTTCCCAATTCCACGAACCTACTACGCTGGCGCATCCCAGGTGGCGGATAGGAGGGTCCTAACCGGCTTGCCAGCGGAGTCGAGGGAAATAAAATACCTCTCACGGCCCAAACACACAACCGCCTGTGGGTGGGGGCCGCAGATGAAGAATCCACCCACGGTATCCCCTGCCTGTCGTAAGAGGTCACTAAAAGTGGCGACCAAGGGATGATTGAATTAGAACCATGAAGCTACTTGTGATTAGTACCACCATGCGGGGAACACCATGGGTCGCTTTTACTTCCACGTAGTACCACTATGTTAGGTACCAGATAGGTTTGCGATTAGTAGCAAAAGAGTATGGTGCCGGCTTTTACAGTACCACTATATGAGCGACACCATGGTTCTGGCTTGCCTATGATTAGTACCCACTATATGAGGAACACCATGGGATAGCGTGAGTCCCTGTGGTTAGTACACTTACATGATGAACACCATAGGTTTGCGTTGCCTGTAAATGGTGCCGCAATGTGCAAAACACCATGGGTCTCTATTACATTCATTACATTAATTTCATTACGTGTGAGTAGTACCATACTGTGTGGAATACCGAAAGTCTGCGCTACTTTTGTGTGTACCGCAACATGACAAATACCTTGGTTCTACTTTCATAGCGATAAGTACCATTATGAGGGTCTGATGACTTGGATTTTGGACCCCTTTAGACTAAAAGCATCATCGATTCAGTATTATGCTATAGACGCAGTCCCTTGGTCAGTAATACTATTATTTCACGTCAGTAATAGTTTCTTTGAATGTGAGACATTGCCTGTCGGATCCACTGATTGTTTTAAATTCATATCCATTCATTCATTGTCCTCACATTTTGAATTCTGGTCAGTGGAGGATTTTGGAGTTTTAATTTGTCAATTCATTTTGTCTCATTTCGATTTGATTTGATTTAATTTGTTTATTTATCATCAGCAGAGTTATTAATTCTCCAATTACAGATGATTTTGTACCATTAGCAGCAGATGACCTAGATGTTAGGCCCCTTTAAATAACAAGTATCATCATCATCATCATCATTTCCCAATTACTATACCTATTGAGGTTATTAAAAGTAAGGTTATAAAAAGTTACAAAAGTGATAAAGCTATTTATTTTATCTGTGAATGTTATATTCTTTCTTAAATTAGAGGACAAGGTATCAACTGATATAGAATACTGTCATTTACAATACGTGAACCAGGGTGCAAAATCGGGAAGAAATGGTGGGGGGGGAGAAGGATCGTAGGGCTTAACTACTAGTGTTTACCTCAAACAGTATATAGGGGTATATAATTCCTTTCAAAGTAAATTACCCCCTCCCCTTAAAAATGTAAATTTAAAATGTTTTTGTTTGAATTCCGTTGTTATAACAAGAATGATGTTCAATGGAAAATTATTCCCAGGTTTCAGATAGACTTGCCAGACTGAAGCATGAAAAATAGGCTGCATGTGCGGAGTTGTCACTGCTGCGTTGTTTTATTGCTCAAGGTCTGGCAGTCATCCTGTTATTTCTAACTTATTTGTTTTATTGTTGATGTTTTTATGAAAATATACACAGTAAAATACATTGATTGCAGTAATATATGGGTTACATTTTCCTCATTTTATAATGAAACAATCCCCCCCTGGACAATTTTAGTGGGGGGGAACCTTTGAGATAAAATCATCGGTGGGGGGGAAACCCTCCCATCCCCCCCCCCCCCCACGATTTCGGACCCTGGACTGTTAACACTATGAGCCCGCCGAGTCAAGATAGCGTCCCTACCCTGTGCCGGCGTGATTTAAACCGTCAGAATAAATCACAGTTTTGTCAGTTTTTGCAGTATTAATAACAAATTTATATACATATTCTAGAAAAAGTTGACTATCACATGAAATCAATTCAAAAACGCGTACCTTCAGTATTGGAAATAATATCAGGCTACAGTATTGGTACATTCTGTTATCCTTATTGTTCACGTATTTGAATTTCTAATTCACTCAGAAATGTTCGATAGTTTTCCGTCACTGAACAACAGAATTACACATTGTTATTCCCAATACCTAGCTTTGGTATGGTAACACTCAAAACATTCTCCTATGCAAAGACCTACATCATATTTACGGCAATATATGGTCGTCATTTTCTTCACATTTCTGTCGGTGTTGTGTTTGGACTCGTTGTAGCAAACCTTGAACGTACGCTGCGAGTGTCCTTCCTTCTCCAAGCCCACTGCAATGTTATTCTGTGTGGAAAATAATCTCTACATACTAGCCTTCCCGCAGATGATGCTCGTGATTCTTCAGTAATTTCAGTAGCAACACTACTCACCAAATCATTTGCCAAACGTTCACAAAATTTCAATAAGGGAAGAAAAATTGGGCCTGTTCACATGAGGAATATCTTGTTTCCATTGTGTTCGCGTGCTTCTCACTTCCCTTCGTCTTTTTGCGACTGGTTCTTCTGGTGATGAATCTGATGATTCATCATCCTGTGAGGGGCTTGTAGATTTTCATTTTATTGTTCACAATCACTTTCATACAGATCAGAATCCGAATCGTTTACAAGTTCCGTAATAATCTGTTCACTTATCTGTGGGCTGTATGCAAGCGTAGGATTTCCTTTACTTGTACTAGGTCCGGAATCCATATCTCGATATACAGTATCAATCAACTACTTGAGAGATGATTGCAGACTACTGACTCACTAGACTTTCATTCTAAATCTGTGAAGTCATATACCGGTAATCCATCATTAGAACACGTGCGCATAAATGTGAGCTTATCGAACCTGAGCATGGGAGGAGTACATATGTCAACAATTAGGTAAGATCTAGCTGAGCGCACATGGCTACGAAACTTTGTCCCAAGGTTGTACCACCAATCACTATTGATCGATAACACCAACTATCAATAGTAAAGGAAATCGACAACACGTTAAAACAAAAACTAATTCGGTAACATGAATAGCTTTCGATTGACTGAATTTCAAATTTCATGGTAGTAGTATTCATTACTAACAGTGGCACTCAGGCACACGCCGCGTGGTAGTAATATTACTACCGCCGGGCGCATAGTGTTAATAATGTGCTTTATACGAAAATGCATATGACACCAGAGATTTCAAATCGATTCTGCTGTTGAGAGACAAAGATTATCTGAAGTGAAACAGGTACAATACAGTTAGGCGAATTATTGTTATGAGAGATTTGAAATTCGTGACAGGGTTATGTTTCTAATAAATTTCTTGAACGAAGTTGGCATTTAAATTTAAAAGCGTATGGTAATATAGTGTTCTCCCCAGAAATTTTCGTCAACTGGGTGGCAGGAATGAGTAGGTAGGCGGGTAATATTACATAAAAAATGAATATGATAAAATTTAAATGTATTCCCTTCAAGGGATTAACAATATTATTAAGTAGGTAAACATTAACTGCAAAACTGAATTATTTTAATGATGTTATGTAAAAAACATAACAGGGTATTTTGAACTTCTAGTGTTCCACTGCTCATTCATAAACACTCGGTTTCTGTGGAGTGCCAGACGGTTTGTTACGTCCCGCAAAATCGAGTGCTCGCATGCGATTCCAAGCTTATCCAGACACCGCTCATGCACGACACTACGTGATAAGCTACATTTAAACTCCGATATAAATCGTGCAATTATGCTGACAGTAACAAAGATTTTTCATTTAAATGAAGTTTTACAGTACTTAAATTTTAATTCGGAACACCAATGACTCGTGTATTAATATTACGTAAACCGACTGAGTAGGCCATGCAGTTAGGAGCGTGCGGCTGTGATCTTGCATTCGGCAGATAGTGGGTTCAAATTTTCCACTGTCAGCAGCCCTGAAGATGGTTTTCAGTGGTATCCCATTCTCACATCAGGCAAAGGCTGTACCTTAATTAGGGCCACAGCTGCTTACTTTCCACTCCTAGGCCTTTCCTATCCCATTGTCTGTGTCAGTGGGACATAAAGTAACTTGAAATATTATGTAACTATCACATATTTAGGTTATGATAGCTGTGTGGTCAGTGAAAACGGCTGGGCCCATTAGAAAGGTCCTAGGGAGATCACTGTAATAGAAAGGTCATTCACATAAATGTATTTCTAATAAATATATTTCTGAAACAAATATTGATTTATAGGAAGAAGAATTACGGACTGGAATAATTTTCCAATCTGAACCAATTCGATGTATTTCCAACTTCTTTGAAATAAGAAAATACTAGGTAAACAACTGATACTTAATCTGCCACTTGGATGGCAGCCCTAAATTGATTGATTGATTGATTGATTGATTGATTGATTGATTGATTGATTGATTGATTGATTGATTGATTGATTGATTGATTGATTGATTGAACTTGCCACTCTTTGAAATGCATCAGTCATGACGTACAGAGGATGAAATTCATTGCGTATGGCAGAAAATGAGTAGATGTCGGTTTTTATTTATTTAATGTCATATCCATGGAAAAAGGATATAATTCACCTTCTGCTAATTTTTTTCAACTGATACATCACATTAACCTCATAATGGACATTTTACATGTAATGCGTGAGCTTGAGAGAATTCTAATGATACAATTAGTACAATTTATATAGATCACCTAGAATATACATCAATCAATAATATAGAAAACATATTCTTCTGGTGCAGATTTGTTGACGATATTTTTATAAACATCGACAACAGATCCACCGACGCAAACACCATATTAGACAAACTCAACACATTGTATCCCCAGATAAAATTCACTAAAGAGACTGAGAATAACTGCACCTTAAATTACTTGGACCTAACAATAACCAGACATGAAAACCATTTATCTTACAAAATCTACAGAAAACCCACACATACCCCAAATACCATAAAAATTGATTCCATCCACCCCAACACACATAAAAGAGCAGCTTACTATAGTATGGTATACAGAGCCTTCAACATACCAATGACAACAGAAGATCTAAATAATGAACTACAATTAATCTACGATATAGCCAAATACAATGGATGCAGTAAAGAAATGGTCAGCAAAATCATTCATAAGATTAAGTTCCAACCCAAAACCAATTTAACAAAAATAGACAAACCCAAGAAAGATTACGCCATATTTACCTTGTTTACTAATGTTTTTAAAAAGTACAACCTGAAAATAGCATTTAAAACCACACACAACAGCACCAACATTATACATAACGCCAGGACAGTTAACAACAACAATAAATACAACCAATCAGGAGTTTACCGTATTAAATCCAACAATTGCGAAACAAGTTATATTGGACGTACAGGCAGAAACTTCATAATACTCTACAACGAACATTTAAGTGCAATAAAACATAACCACTTTTCATCAATAGGTCAGCATATAGAAGAATTCAAACACAGGTTTACGGACATCGAGAATGATATGAAAATGCACTGACTGACAGAGCAAATGTAACACCAAGAAGGAGTGGTCAGAACTTTATGCCAATTGCAGGGTAGACTGACGTCACTGAGGTATGCTCATGATGTGAAATGCGCCGCTGTGCTGCGCACGTAGCGAACGATAAATGGGACATGGCGTTGGCGAATGGCCCACTTCGTACCATGATTTCTCAGGCGACAGTCATTGTAGAATGCGTTGTCGTGTGCCACAGGACACGTGTATAGCTAAGAATGCCAGGCCGCCGTCAACGGAGGCATTTCCAGCAGACAGACGACTTTACAAGGGGTATGGTGATCGGGCTGAGAAGGGCAGGTTGGTCGCTTCGTCAAATCGCAGCCGATACCCATAGGGATGTGTCCACGGTGCAGCGCCTGTGGCGAAGATGGTTGGCGCAGGGACATGTGGCACGTGCGAGGGGTCCAGGCGCAGCCCGAGTGACGTCAGCACGTGAGGATCGGCGCATTCGCCGCCAAGCGGTGGCATCCCCGCACGCCACGTCAACCGCCATTCTTCAGCATGTGCAAGACACCCTGGCTGTTCCAATATCGACCAGAACAATTTCCCGTCGATTGGTTGAAGGAGGCCTGCACTCCCGGCGTCCGCTCAGAAGACTACCATTGACTCCACAGCATAGACGTGCACGCCTGGCATGGAGCCGGGCTAGAGCGACTTGGATGAGGGAATGGCGGAACGTCGTGTTCTCCGATGAGTCACGCTTCTGTTCTGTCAGTGATAGTCACCGCAGACGAGTGTGGCGTCGGCGTGGAGAAAGGTCAAATCCGGCAGTAACTGTGGAGCGCCCTACCGCTAGACAACGCGGCATCATGGTTTGGGGCGCTATTGCGTATGACTCCACGTCACCTCTAGTGCGTATTCAAGGCACGTTAAATGCCCACCGCTACGTGCAGCATGTGCTGCGGCCAGTGGCACTCCCGTACCTTCAGGGGCTGCCCAATGCTCTGTTTCAGCAGGATAATGCCCGCCCACCGCCCACACACTGCTCGCATCTCCCAACAGGCTCTACGAGGTGTACAGATGCTTCCGTGGCCAGCGTACTCTCCGGATCTCTCACCAATCGAACACGTGTGGGATCTCATTGGACGCCGTTTGCAAACTCTGCCCCAGCCTCGTACGGACGACCAACTGTGGCAAATGGTTGACAGAGAATGGGGAACCATCCGCACTCTTATTGACTCTGTACCTCTACGTGTTTCTGCGTGCATCGCCGCTCGCGGTGGTCCTACAGCCTACTGAGTCGATGCCGTGCGCATTGTGTAACCTGCATATCGGTTTGAAATAAACATCAATTATTCGTCCATGCCGTCTCTGTTTTTTCCCCAACTTTCATCCCTTTCGAACCACTCCTCCTTGGTGTTGCATTGTCACTGTCAGTCAGTGTATTAAACATAAATTCTAAGGGCCCCCTGCTTAACATAACTGAAGATTTCTACATTTCCCTAGACCAATATGCTAATCCTAATTACAATATTAATGACATCACGGAGAAAACCAATATCATCTTCAATAAAGCTATTCCCGCCCTAAAAAATGGTTACCACAAAATAGTAAATAAACAGAACATAGCACGCCCCAGAAGACCGACGAATGACAAGCCCAGCTCCACCCCTACCCCCACAATAGCCACTCCCCCTACCCCTCCATCCATACCTCTCACTACAGCAAACATAAGTCCTAGGCGTACACGCAACAGTGCGCAACGAGCTCCCAAACAGAACATCACCCAACCACAACAACAACAGCAGTAAGTACAATTTACTTTCGTACACAACTTCAGGCATTCCTTCAAACTTATACTTTACTCATACTAGTTTATCTTTCACAGATAACTATAGCTCCGGTACACAGATATAGACAAGGAAGAGGTCACCACCAGAAACCTATATTCAACCAAATCTAAAAATCAAGAGTTTATCATCCGCTTCAAATTTTTTAATGCACGTTCACAGCTGAGCTACATATTATCTCTACCCACAATATTTGACCACTCAGTGACTTGTGTTTTTGTTACAAGCATATATGAATACATTTCTTAGTCAAATAGAACATCCTCAAGAACTGTTACAAGCTCAAAATCAATCAACATAAACATAGGCGCACAAGAACCCAATGAGGCAGCCTGAAGAAAGAACATGCATGACATGAACTTGTAACGTTCCAGACGTCACAGTGTAATTATGTTAATTTTATTATGTGTAATTAATTCAGGAATTTAACGTCATGATATTTATCTTGGTATGTAATTTTATTATAATTCATGTTTAATCATTTGCTCACCATCATTTCATTACTTTGTAACTACGACTTGTAAACGAGGGCTGAATATCCTAATATTCACTTAGATTCTTGCGACATTCGTTTAAAATTAACTTGCAGTAGATTTCCTCTATCTTGCCACATCACCGAGGAAGAAGGAAGGACAAATTTAGACATCAAATTCTGGGAAAAGTAAGCACGTGTTCAAGCGCTGTAACGACAACTACCGTATTTCGACCAGAATAATTCAAACTGATCATCGCCTATATTTTCAAAGGAGCGTCATGTTGCCATGGATACTGAGTGAAAGGGCTAATAGAAGAACAGTTGATATCTTGGTTAAGACCCATCAACTCTAATATCTGGAGTGGGGAGAGACGTGTCATCTGATTGGACCACGTGTAGCGACCTGTAATTAGCGCCAGAGAAGGTTATAAAAGGGCGTGTTGGAGCTCTTGGCTTCTTTATTCTTCTCGATTCTGCATTCGTCTTCTGCATTCGTTATTATTAATCTTCTTGATTCTTCGATCTTGTATATCACTGTAGGTCTGAGAACTTGTCTTATGGTTGTTGTACCATAGTGGACTAGTGTGATAGTTTATCACTTCTACATTAATTACTTCGGTACCACGACGTGGTACTTAGGAATTTCTGAATGAGGGGTGTATAGCCACTCTCATCAGGAAGTACGTACAGCTCGGCTACTAGACCGGTTTGTACCAGTCTAAGACAATAGGTAGTATTAAACTAGATAGAAATGAAACTTCAGGGCACATTTTCAGTAAAGTTGGAAGGATTATTAATTGAGTATCCTCTCCAAATAACCCAAGGAGGTTTTTCTAACTATGACTTAGGGCTCATCTCCAATATATGGGATAGAGCATAATAGGGAGTGTTAGTGTCGAAGCCATCTTCCAATTAGTGGTTGATGCAATTGGCAAGGCAGGAATGGTACTTAGCTGCAGATGAAGAAATCTCAAAGACGACCGGTGATGTCCCAGCCACAAGGATGGAAGCTTTCCAAGGACCAGCAGAACAAGACTACATGGTGAGCAAGCAAGTTAAAAATATTGTAAGTTTTCGCGAAGTAGAGTCATTCAACTTTTTGTTAAATTCATTTTCTATTTTAAATTCAGTTCTCGTTAAACCGTCGTCATTTATATTCAATATAATAAATAGTATTTTTCTAGTTCACTTTAATCAATCTGCCTTAATTAGCCTTTTGATTTCTAATTCTCCTGCTTAATGATTAGTGCACTTTCACCCCACCCCTGTGATAAGAGTCCGTCCAAGCTTGATTATAAATTTTTATCTTTAAGTCATCAACTTAAAGATTGGCGCCCTTAGCTTGCATGGTTGCATTTCTCGTTCAATGATTGTTCTCCGAAGGGGAAGTCACAAACTTATAAATTCACAAAGTGTTTTTTATATACATGTTTTCTGTGTTTTTAATGCATTTAATGTGCATGTACAATTTATTTTAAGTTTAGTTAAGCTTTTTACTACCATATTTTAATCTCAGAAACAATTTTAACCTCACGTAATCACAAATGAAATGATGATAACATCTAACTCACAACCCCATTAGACATTCGGATGCGGTAATGGATGACGGTATCTTTGTAACATGTACCCATGCCTAATGGATGTAATATTTTCTCTGTCAGCTGATGATGACTGTATACAGTCGAAACCAGTACTGATATAAGTCTACTTTACAATAAATAGTATTAATAGGTGGAATTTCTTTCTTGTCCATATACGTGTAATCAATAAATACGGAAATGAAACTTATAGATAATGATGCTTTTTCACGTGCCGTGAAGTTTTATCCTGGCCCTAATTACTCACAATATAGGCTTATACATTCAATCGGTGAAAATATCCTTGGATTAGTTACTTTTAAACACCTGTACTGCCATTGTGACCGTGTTATGTGTATTTCATATTGACCGAAAAAATTTCCTAAAAGCAGCCTTTAAACGTTATTATTTGGCACGAATTTCAGTGTTCCGACTGATCCTTTACGCTGGCCGTAACTACACACAGCATGTCTGGTACAGCTGGACATTCCTGCTGACGCAGAGCATGTCATCTTGCCTCACGAAGTTCTCTCTAGGGCTCAGTTACAGTCCTGTGTTCCGTGGCGCACTACACACAGCATGTTCGGTACAGGCACATTCCAGCTGACGCGGAGCATGTCGTGTTGCCTCACAAAGTTTTCTCTACTGTGCAGTTACAGTGCCGTGTGCCGGCACACTATACCGAAACACTCCACCTCAAGCTCTTAATGTTCTGGAACAACTCCCTGTTCCGGTCTGCAGAACCCTAGTACCAATTTTTGTATCGTTATAACGTTTTTAGGTGAAGATGTTCCAAATCAGAGGAGCGAAACATGTACTGTTTTAGTCATTTAACTAGAATTTAAACTGGAATGTGTTTGTGATCACATAGAGTATCCATAGAAAGAAAATGAGTATTGGAAGGTGGGATTCTTCCTCCAACCTAAACCTTATTTAATAGTTAGGTCTTATGGTGACGATGGGAGAGGAAAGGGCTAGGAGTGGGAAGGAAGTGGCCATGGCCTTGATTAAGGTATAGCCCCAGCGTTTGCCTGATGTGAACATGAAACCACGCAAAACCATCTTCAGGGCTACCCACACTAGGGTTTGAACCTACTCTCTCCTGAATGCAAGCTCACATCTTTGCGCCCCTAACTGCATGGCCAACTCACTGGGTCTTCAGTATTCTTAAATATTCTGTGTGATAATAAGAAAGAACTAAGATGGATGTAAATTGAGATTAAGAGGAAGCAGTGGTTAAGTCTGAATAAACATCACTAGTTAGAAAGGCCTAATTATAGCATGCCTTTGTCAAACTCAGGTAAAAATATTATGCATGGTAATAAGATAAGGCAAATAGTGAATGAAAATTGAGGTTTTGTAGTAAAAGCAATTATCACAGCTCAGGATATTCAGTGATTTCAATAGCTGTAGACCTAATTATTTACATGCCGTCATCTCATACGGAAATATTTTTTATATTAAGATTGAGCGATCTGTGAATGACAGTTGAGGTTGTTTATTTAAACCCCATTAGTGGCGAGTGTAGTACATATCAGTTTTGCACCAGTTGACAACAACACAACATAAACTTGAAATTTAAAGTAAAATCAAATGAAATGTTTCACGTACAACAGTTAACTAATTCCTGAACACCAAAAGAAAGGCTGACTACCAACTTAATTAAAAATTACTAAATATTAACAAGAAAGAAACTCATAATAATAACAAATTCACTAGCACGGCTGAATACCAACTTAAAAATTACTAAATATTAACAAGAAAGAAACTCATAATAATAAGCAAATTCACTAGCACAACAAGAACTCCATCACATACCAATAAACAGAGGGCTCTTCCCGCACGTGGATCGGATGTTAACTAAATGAACATAGCCATGGTTCTTCCCGTGGTTGACTTTAATGCACGAGTCACGATTAAGAATTGAAACAACTAGTTTTTGAAGTGAAAAATGAAGCTAAACAGCATTAGATGACATACTTGTAACGTTTATGTGGAAATAAATAGAGATGTCGATTTAACTGATTAATCTAAATCTGATTAACCAGTCAGTGTGCTTAACCGATCAAGCAAACTGATTAAAACAGTATTCTGTTGAAGGAATTTTTTTTTTTTTTGTGTGTGTGTGTGTGTGTGTGGGGGGGGGGGGGGTCATTCAAGTAAGCTGATGTTCATATCTTTCTTTCAGAAAGGTAAAAGCAATAATACCACCTTAATTGCTTTCTTCTAAAATGAGGGTTATGACCATTTCTTTTACAAACTATTGGAAAGAAAATATCGGTCAGGCTATTGCATATTTGTGGACCTTTACAAAACAGTCAGGAGGCATAACGGGTAGGATGTGCGAAAGGCACTTGAATAGACTGTCATTAAGGACTAGTGAAGTGGATTGTGCAGGACAGTAGGCCAATCAACATTGTCTCTGATCATGGTCTTGAAGAGGTTTCACGGAAAGCTCTCAAATCTTATACTTACCATTTTCCTTCAAGACACAGTAACAAAATAAAAAACATAAAGAAGACAAATAGTATGACGTAGAATGACCAAAATGATTAGATGAACTGAAACAAGGAGAATTTGTTATTCTCAAAGGGGATTTCTTGTCTTCTGTGTCTAACCGTAGCTACTTGGAGGCTATAGCTCACTGGATTGATTCAAATTGGGAATAACCGTAATTCAAAATTACAAGTTAATTGTGTTACAGAACACCACAATGACGCTAACTGCTTAGAAGAATTTTAAAATGTAGTTCTTGAATAAAGGTTGGAACATGAAGTTGTCGCTGTTTGCACGGAAATGCAAGAAATACCCTTCTGGGAGTTAAAAGAGCAAACTACAACAATTTTTGGTGTACAGCCTAAATTCTACAATTAAGTTTTAATAAAGCTATCAAGGATGCTGCTATCGAAACATTACTTTCAAAGTGCAGGCAAATAGTGTGATATTTTAAACACAGCCCTTATCTAGAAAATCAGCTTGATAAAAATTTAAAAAACAAGACCTTGATGGATGTAAATTAAAACAGAACATAGTTACCCGATGGAATAAACACACATTTCATGTTCGAGAGTCTCATGAAAGCTAAAAGGGTCCTCTCGACCCACTGCTTTAATATCAGAACTCTTAACAACAATTGAATGGCAGATGATAGAGGGGAAAAAATTATTGTTTAGGAATATCAGCCCTCCGTGGTTGTAGCAAATATGACAGGTAATGTTGTATTGCCTGCAGTAACGCACTTGAAATTATCTTTACTTTGCTCGTACATCAATCCTAGATTTAAATCGAAAATGACTCTTGCAGAGGATTTAATGTCTAGGATAAGTGATTGGTGTAATCCAAAGACATACCAGGAAGGTACTACTCCCGATCCTAGATTTAAATATCTTAAGATGTATTAAAAAGTAGGACCGAGAAAATAATTTTGGAGAGAAACGTGGATGCAAGTAGAACAATGACACAAGAAGAGGAAACTGAATTTTGAAACTGATGAAGACGAACAAGATTCTGGCCATGCCATTTCGATTTCGACTTCGGCATCACTTGCAATGGGGATTGCAGTCTACAAGTCGTTGGTGGAACTAGAAGATGACTTAGCAGACCCAATGCAATGGTGGAAAATACATTCGTCCAGCTTCCACATCTTGCATGCATAGCGAAACAAAACAAAAATTGCTTTGCATTCCAACTACTCCAGTTCCTTGCGAGGAGGAGTTCATTGATGCTGGAAATATTGTACTAAGAGATGGGCGGCCCGTAGTTTTGAACGTGTCAATGTACTGACCTGTCTGAAGTCCTGGATCTGGACTGTAAGTAACGTGTCAACTTCACAGTTTCAAACTGTTGTATCATTAAATAATCAATATTAACTGCTTTTTAGTTATTTTATTATTTTCATGCCACCTATACAATGAAAATTTGAAAAAAAAAAAAGAGAGATATCTTCTAC
Organism: Anabrus simplex; assembly: GCF_040414725.1. NCBI lineage: Eukaryota > Metazoa > Arthropoda > Insecta > Orthoptera > Tettigoniidae > Anabrus > Anabrus simplex. The sequence goes on along the minus strand of NC_090265.1, from coordinate 1,421,885,149 downwards.
TTTAAAGCATATTAATTTCTTCTCTTCTTCTTCTTCTTCTTCTTCCTAGTGTTTTCCCGCTTGTGCAGGGTCCGCAGTTCTAATCTTGGCTGACCATTTTGCACGGTCTTGGGCATCGTGTGGTCTTAAGTCCAGAGTCTTCACATCCACATTCACTGTGTCATGCCAGCGCTTCTTTGGACATCCGCATGGCCGTTGCCCCTTAATTTCAAAGGTATGGGTGAAATTGGCTACTGTTCCAGGTGCAACACGCAAGACGTGACCATACCATTGGAGACATTTTTCCATGCCTTCTTAGTGATGGGTGCAGTGCCATTTGCTGGTGGGTGGTGCCGTTTTTGACATGATGCAGGAGTGTGATGCCCATCAACCAGCGGAACATGCTCATTTCCATTGTGTGTAATTGGTGCTCTGTAGCTTTGTCAGCTGGTTGTCATTCAACACTGTATAAAGCAAGAGGACATACTACCATGCGGTATATTTTGGACTTCAGATGTAGTGGCATCCTTTTGTCGCAGAGAACATCTGTGACTTCCCTCCATCTTATCCAAGCTGCCTGAATCCTACTTCGCACTTCATCACGTATCCCACAATCAGTTTGTAGGCAAGATCCTAGATACCTAAAGATTACTGTCTTCATTAAGATCTCTCCATCAACTTGAATTGAGCCGTTCCTTGGGATGGTTTCCACGTATCTGATCGTCTTTTTATTCAGTCTAAGACCGTACTGTGAGAGACAGCTGTTGTAATCTTCAACTTGATGCTGCAATCCACTTCTGGTGGTATCAGCAAGTGCGACATCATCTGCGTATAAGAGAGTCCAAGGGACACTCCTCTGCAGGCCCCATGTTATTGTGTCCATGACAAGAACAAAGAGCAATGGGGACAATGCGGAGCCTTGGTGTACACCGACTTTCACTGGGAAGCTCTCCGAGATGCCAACAGCTTAACGTACATGACTTGTGGTGTTGTGTGTAATGCATTTTGATCCAATTGATAAGCTTTTCTGGTATACCCTGGTTACGAAATGCATACCAGGTCACACGATGTGGAACACTGTCAAAAGTCTTTTCAAGATCAGTATGCAGTGGCCGTTGTTTCTCTCGATGCTTCTCAATGAGCATTCTGGCAGCAAAGATGGCATCGGTTGTTCCAGCGCCCTTGATGAATCTGCACTGGTTGGTACTAATTCTGACAATATCACTCGGTCGTCGATCAAGGATTCTCTCAAAATTCTTCGTTGTATGTAACAGGAGGCAAATTGGACGATAATTTGCACATTCTGCTGGGTTACCTTTTTGCTTAAAGATAAGCACAATGATGCTTATAGCCCAATCACTGGGAACAGAGCCAGAGTCAGCTATGGCATTCAGCCAGGTGATCGCAGGTTCTTTTAATTCCTTCAATTTCCAGAGGTCTGCCGGAAGATCATCGGGTCCTGGCGCTTTTTGGTTCTTCATACTCCTGATGGGGTTGGTGACTTCCTCTGGTGTGATGTGTGAGATAGGACCTGCTGTTGGATTACTTTCTGGAATAGGCGGATGTGGGAACTCATTGTTGAAAATCTCTTCAAAGTGTTGTTGCAGACGTTTGATGATGTTCTGTTTGTCTTGTAATCTCTGATCATCTTTGCCTTTTATGCACATGTGCTCAGTATCCTGTGCAGACTTTGTTCTAGCTTTGGCCAGATGGAAGATAGTTTTCTCTCCTGCACCTAGCTTCACAGACATCTTTCTTAGCCTTACGTTTGGCTATGACATATCTTTCCCTGCTCTCTGAAGTCTTTTCTGAAACCCAGTTTCTATATGCTTTCTTCTTATCATGCACCTTTTCTTGGATTTGGGCCATCCATAACCGTGTTTGCTTGTCAATACGGTGGAAACTAGGTTTTGTTGTACCCAAGGTTGCTGTGGCGGTTGCAGTGACAGATTTGCAGAATGTGGTCCACATGCTGTCAATCGCATTCAGGTCGATGGGAGGAAAATTTACATTGTCTGCTAGGGTCTCCTTCTGGTCTAAGCTTCCACCACTTGATCTTTTAGGGGGCATTTATTCCTCCACTTCTACGATGTTTACAGATCCATAAGTCTGCCGTGAGCAGCTTATGTTGAGGGGCTACACAGTCAGATGGTATGACCTTTATATCTAATACTAATCTGAGATCACAGCGTTGAACAAGGATAAAGTCAATTTGGCTGCTATAATTACACTAGTGTAGGTGATAAGGTGGTTGATGTGGTTTTTGAAAATGTGTTGCCAATAACCATGCCATTTGCCTCTGCAAAACCCAAATTTTGAGTACCATCACCATTTTGGATACTGTAGCCATTACCACCATGGCAGCTATAACCATCCTTGGTGTGACCAACATGCCCATTAAGATCACAACAGAGAAGTAGAAACTCGTCTTGAAGACACGCTGAAACATTGTCTTGGAGCTCCTGCCAAAACTGTTCCTTTTCCTTTGACATAAGGCTGTCTGAGTAGCGCTGAAACTCAGCAACTCGATCTCGCAGGCTGGCGCAGACGATGATGGCAACATCATTCCTGTTGGATGTACCATGGTAGATCAGTTTATGGCCATCTCCGATGTCACAAGATTTCTGGCCTTTCCAATGTGTTTCTTACACACATGCAATGTCCACTTTCCATTCTTTCTGCATTGCTGCTAGTTCGTGACTGCTTCCAGTAAGAGTCCCAATGTAGAGGGTGGGTGATATGTAAATGTTATTTGCATTGAGCTAGCTTCTTTAGCTGGTTCCACCCTTGTCCATTTGTCACAGTGGTCAAGCGAGGCCGACGCGCGTTCCTTGTGGGGGGCGTCCTAGCATTATCGAATTACAGTATCAAAATATGTGTCAGATATATTTCTCAAACTTATATACTGTGTGAGCCCGATTAAAATTTGATTATTCGAATACAGGCATTCGGTTAACTGATAAAATTTTTTAATCAATTGACAGCTCTAGAAATCAGAGTGGGATGTGTCAGACCCTACCCACTGACGCTGGGTTGTATGCAGGTGAACCCATCAGAAGCCTTATATAAGAGGCACAGTCTGACAACTGCATACGGGAGATAAAACTCCACAATGGAACCATTGCCTGCCCAGCAATTCCAAATGGAAATTCTAAGTTCCCAAGGAGGGAATTAGATATTCTTCCACCAATAGAGCTCTGATGAGTCTAGTGTCAGACCTAAGATGAAACGCTGGTTAAGCTCTAGAAATAACATTAATTTAAACATATAAAGTATTTAGAATCTTTTAAGGAAAGGTAGGCTGTTCCAACTCATTTCCCATGTGTATTTTTTGAGATAGAGTTAAGTAGTAATTTTCTAACAGAAGAGTTGCTTTATTGAATGTGCTGTATTGTACTTATAAAAGTGTTAAGTGTTGCAAGAAATAGTAATCCAGGCCAAAAACTCGATCCAGTATGGGGAGAATTTAAAAAACTTTCCACTTCAAGTGGAAAAGGCATAAAAGCTAAATGCGAACCATGTGGTTTAGAACTGCAGGGATTAGTTACAGGAGCGAGCTACGGCAGCAACAAAAGTCTCATATGACATCCCCAAACTCCAAAACCTATCCCTATCAACAACGATGAAACTATTCAAAATTAAAGTTATGCCAACTGCCACATATGGTATTCAATTAATTTGGCCTTACTTGACGGTGAACAACCTTAGGAAGCTAGAAAGCGTCAAAGCGAGATTTATTAAGAGAGCTCTCTCGATATCAAAATTCTCAAGAAGTAGCTACGCCTCTAAAATAGCGCAGGAAACCTTCTTCATGGGAGACATAAAGCACATTTTTGATCTACCGGAAACGCAGGCATATAAAACTATCATCAAGGAGAGACGGAAAAAAGCCGACGAGATACCCCAAGAAATAATGGAGACTGATGCAATGAAGTCAGAAATTTGGAAGGGACCGAATTTCAAACTTCGACATCTATATACACAATTCACTGTACCGAGCTCGATAGCTGCAGTCGCTTAAGTGCGGCCAGTATCCAGTATTCGGGAGATAGGGAGTTCGAACCCCACTGTCGGCAGCCCTGAAGATGGTTTTCCGTGGTTTCCCATTTTCACATCAGGCAAATGCTGGGGCTGTACCTTAATTAAGGCCACGGCCGCTTCCTTCCCACTCCTAGCCCTTTCCTGTCCCATCGTCGCAATAAGACCTATCTGTGTCACTGCGACGTAAAGCAACTTGAAAAAAAAAATAATAATAATAATAATAATTCACTGTCCACAGGTTTCATGGAAGGATCTGCCAGAATGAGGCATTCCATGAAGCCAAGGAGGATTGCATCTGCAAGAAATGCAATAATCCATGCTCTAAATACCATTTAGTGGAATGTGTAAACAGACCTCAATCTCTAATCACAGAAATGACAGAGTGGTGAAAAACTTTATTGTATACATTGTGTTTGATAAATAAATTAAATTTAAGTATTCAGAAATATACCAGCACAAATGATGATCGTGGAAGAAATGATGGTACTGCAACATCTTTATTAATAATAATGTTGACCATAATGGCCTGTTTATTTCTATTTATCTCTATTTACTGCAACATCTGGCAGTGAAGATCAAAATTCAGAGAAAGATCCAGTAGTTTCACCTTCAGCTTCAAAACAAGAGAGATCTGAGCTTTGATGGATGGTCAAATGTGCATAATGAGCCTATTAAGTGTGTTACAGTAACTAGTGAAAACGGGAATGTACATCTGTCCAACACAGTTGATATGTCTGGGCATCCCCACAGACATGACTACTTAATTGAACTTGCAACAAGTTGAGTGAAAAGTTGTGAGAGTGAATTAAAGTGTAATGTGAGAAGCTTCATTACAAATAATGGAAACAATATGGCAAAAATTAGGGGTGCTCTCAGAGAAACGGAAGATATTGATGTAATTACATATGGCTGCTCTGCTCATATTTTGAATATCCTCTCACAGGATCTTAGTAAGGGCACCTCAAACATAAAGGAACATGTAGTAGAAATTGTGAAAGACTTCTGGAATAATCATTTTGCAAATGTAAAATTTTGGAGTGAAGAAGGGCAATCATTAATCCTGCCTCAAGAAGTTTGACTAAGTACATTGTCTGACTGCCTTCAATATTACATTGAAAACTGGCCACTACTTGTGAAGATTTGTGAAGAAAATAGAGACAAGGTACACTCAGCAAGATATATATGTGGATAATGGGTAGAGGATTACTCTGTACATTCCATTTACCATTCGGGATTCAGGAAAGGAATGAGAACAACAGCCAGTTAAAACAATATTGATAAATACATAAAAAGGAAAGCCTCCGTGGCTCAGACGGTAGCGCGTCGACCTCTCACCGCTGGATACCGTGGTTCAAATCCCAGTCGCTCCATGTGAGATTTGTGCTGGACAAAGCGGAGGCGGGACAGGTTTTTCTCCGGGTACTCCGGTTTTCCCTGTCGTCTTTCATTCCATCAACACTCTCCATTCTCATTTCATAGCATCTATCAGTCATTAATAAATCACTTTGGGAGTGGCGACCCCATCGTACTAATGGCCTATATCTGCTTCATTCATTCCATCCCTAACCCTGTTAATGACTGGAAAACAGGTTGTAGGTTTTCATTTCATTTTCACATAAAAAGGAAAGGTTGTAGAGTATGTTACAGCTATAGACCTACAAAAAGCTTTTGATTCAGTCAACAGACGGACTGTGAGGCTGGTTAGAATAGTGGTATCAAATAAAATTATTTATTTATTTGTTTATTTATTTGTTTATTTATTTATTTATTTATTTATTTATTTATTTATTTATTTATTTATTTATTTATTTATTTATTTATTTATTTATTTATTTATTTATTTATTTATTTATTTATTTATTTATTTATTTATTTATTTATTTATTTATTTATTTATTTATTTATTTATTTATTTATTTATTTATTTATTCATTCATTCATTCATTCATTCATTCATTCATTCATTCATTCATTCATTCATTCATTCATTCATTCATTCATTCATTCATTCATTCATTCATTCATTCATTCATTCATTCATTTATTTATTTATTTATTTATTTATTTATTTATTTATTTATTTATTTATTTATTTATTTATTTATTTATTTATTTATTGTATGATGAATATATGTACACATATATAGTTTCAGGATAAATCCCATCAACTGCTTCATCTGATGTGCGGTGAATGTCCTTTGAAAGCTCAAATTGGGCGGTCAGCAACAATGTGGTTGACTGAAAAGGGGCACCACAGTCACAATTTGCAGAGCTAGTCCAACCCCATTTGCACATTATATAACCACATCTGCCTTGTCCCAGTTCTTATCCGATTGATGATTCTCCACTGTCGCCTTGGAAGATCAAATCCTTGTACACGTTTAGAAGGGTTCTCAACTAGATGTTTGTTGACTACTGAAGACTGATTCCACTGGGCTTTCCATAAACTGTTAACATGAAAAGAGGTTCTTTCAAGATCTGTTGCTGTACGCCAAGGTGGTTTCCTTGATTTCAGTCATTGATGTTCAGTGTTTGTAATATCTTGATGGATGGGTAGTTGAAGTGGTCAATAAAATAGATTGTTTAGGAATTATAACATCAAATGGAATGTGGAAACAACAGGTAAGACAAGCTAAAATGAAAGGGTTGGCCGCTCTATCTAGCACGGTATGTCTGGAAAGGAAATAATAAAAGTTACATAAAAATATTTTAAAGGCTCTTGTGATATCAAGAGCATTGCATAGGGTAGAAATATGGGGTATTGAAGTACAGTGGAACCTTAGATTTCTAGCATAATTCGTTCCGGCAACATGCTTGTGATCCAAACCGCTCATATATAAAAGCAATTTTTCCCATAAGAAACAATTGAAACGCGGATAATTTGTCCACAATACAAAAATATTTATTCACATACCATTTCCAAAACAAAATATAACATAAAAGAAATTAAAGTGCACTTACAATAGAATCATAGTTGCTGCGAGGGAGACGAAAGATGACATGAGAAGAGTTACTGTGTAGCATGAATTTCACTAACGGAATCAGTGCTATCTGTTGGCTCGCTGGGATTGTTTCTTTTCGTGCAACTTTAACGAGGAACTTGTCCAATGACTGTTGCTTTTGCCTCTTTTGAGTATTTCACAAAAATGTGACATTGCATTGTCATTGAACTGATTCATCGCTCGCACTGCTACAGCCTTATTCGGGCACTTTTTTTCTACAAAATTGTGTACCCTTTACCACATTTGCACTTGTCTCGAATCTCAGTTGAAGTGAGAGATTCCATTGATTTTCCTTCTCCCCTTCCCCGGACGAGATCTCCTTCATAACCTCCTCCTGTTGTTCGCGATGCAGGTCCATCTGTTCGTTGGTGATCAGTTCCTGGCTATGTTCTTCCACCAGCTCTTGAATGTCCACATCATTCGCCTCCAGTTCCATAGTCTTCCCTAAGGACACAATTTCATCGACAATCGGCGGCTCGTTGTCACCAACAATCCCCTCAAAGTCACTTCCGAGAACCCAGTCAGACCACAGCTTTCCCCAGGCAGAAGCGAGAGTTCTCTTGGTGACTCCGTCCCAGGCTTTATCGATGATCTTCAGGCAGTTCACAATGGGGAAGTGATTCCTCCCAAACTCTCGGAGGGTAAGGTTTGTTCCTTCGGTCACTTCGAAGCATCGCTGAAATAGTGCTTTGGTGTATAGCTTCTTGAAGTTTGAAATGACTTGCTGATCCATAGGCTGGAGTAGTGGAGTAGTGTTGGGAGGAAAGAACTTAACATTAACGAACTTGAATTCCTCCAGTAAGTCGGCCTCAAGGTCTCAAGGCCTGGAGGATGAGCTGGAGTATTGTCCATAACCAGCAAGACTTTGAGCGGCAGATTATTTTCTGAAAGGTAGTTCTTCACTACAGGACCAAAGACCTCGTTCATCCATTCAACAAATGCACAGGAGAGGGGAAAACATAGGCACACCTGACGCTCGTATTGCAGAACCCCTCTCGCTTATCAAGTTACAATTTATTTAAAACTAGCTGATGTACCCGTGCTACGGGATTCTCAGAAAGACTTGTCTTCGTGGTTTTCCTAACTGAAATCAATTTAAGGCCAGTACAAACACTTCAGTAGGAATGTATTAATTAAAGTAATGTTATCATACAAAAAACTCGATCAAATGAAAAACCACACATGTTCTCACTTTAACGAACAATAGGCCTACTACGGTGCTGATCTAACAGTCCAAATTTCCAGTGCTGGAATGACCAGGCTGCAGACATCCGTGAACACTTCTCTGTCATTATTCCGTTAAATATGCACACTGCTCAAACCAATCAGAGGAGGGATTGAGTAGCTCGAATGCCACGATGAACCAGCGTGTTACGTACCAGTAATATCAGAAAATTTACAAACCAGGGGAATGGCATGCTAACAAAGAAAGTTGTCCAACTCCCGATCTACTTCCCGCCAATATTCAGGCAGGCTGTTAAACTCGGCACGACCAGGCCAATTGGCCGTGCTGTTAGGGGCACGCAGTTATGAGCTTGCATCCGGGAGGTAGTGGGTTCGAACCCTACTGTCGACAGCCCTGAAGATGGTTTTCCGTGGTCTCCCATTTTCACACCAGGCAAATGCTGGGGCTGTACCATAATTAAGGCCAGGGCTGCTTCCTTTCCACTCCTAGCCCTTTTCCTATCCCATCGTTGCCATAAGACCTATCTGTGTCGGTGCGACATAAAGAAAATTTTTAAAAACTCGGTATACAGCAGTAATCCCATCTATCAGAGATGAGTTTTAACAGGGACAAAAAGCACATTCCAACAAACAATGGTCAGTGTAATGTTATTGTTGATCAATGTTATGAGCTTTCTGTATTGTAGGACTTCACATTTAGTTTTCTTTCAACTGTGATATTAGGGCATCTTACAAAATTATTTATAGTGTAGACTGTAGTTCCTTATTCTCCGACTTTGCATACCGATTTTCATTAAATTCTGTTTACCCATTTTCTCATGGCTCGGCGCCGATATGGACTTAACAACAAAAATCAAAATTCATTAATACCACTGTTATAATAGCTGGTGCTGTAAAATTGTGTAAGACATAAATGATCAGAAATTTAATACTATATAACTTTAATTATGTAGTATTTGTCGATAGGACCACTATAACACAAATATTTGAGAAATAAATTTTAGGCCTTCTCCTAAACTGCCATTTCTCTCAGCGTGAATAAGATTATTTATAGCCTATATTGTAGCGACTTATTCCCGGACTTCACATACCGACTTTCATTAAGGTATGACCACTAATAACATAAATATTTGAGAATTAAATTCCAGGCCTTCACCTAAACTACCATTTCACTCAGCATGAATAAAAAAAAATTACAGCCTAGATTGTAGTGGTTCATCACCCAACTTTACATTCCGATTTTCATTAAATTTCCTTCAGCCGTTTTCTCGTGAAGCGTGTACGTACATACATACATACAGACAGAAATTACGGAAAAGTAAAAAGTGCATTTCCTAGTTACTGTGGACATGACCGATACAGAAATACCATTCTTTTCAAATTCTGAGCAATGTACAGACAAAACTCTTATTTTATATATATAGATGTTTGCTCGTCTTGCAAAACACTCGTAGACCAAGTTACTCGCATTCCGAGGTTTCACTGTAGATAACAAGGAACTAGATGTAATTAGTAATACATTTTTCAAAATAATAATGGGTCTACCAGAATGTACAGCTAATAGCAGTCTGAATGCTCAGTCAGTCATCACTGATCTGCATTTATGACATTCGTCCAGGTGGCAGATTCCCTATCTGTTGTTTACCTAGTCTTTTCCTAAATAGTTACAAAGAATTTGGAATTTTATTGAACATCTCCCGTGGTAAATTATTCTGATCCCTAACTCCCCTGCCTATAAACAAATATTTGCCCCAATTTGTCCTCTTGAATACCAACTTGCCAGGCTGAGTGGCTCAGACGGTTAAGGCGGTGGCCTTCTAACCCCAACTTGGCAGGTTCGATCCTGGCTCAGTCCGGTGGTATTTGAAGGTGCTCAAATACGACAGCCTCGTGTCGGTAGATTTACAGGCACGTTAAATAACTCCTGCGGGACTAAATTCCGGCACCTCGGCATCTCCGAAGACCTTAAGAATAGTTAGTGGGACGTAAATCAAATAACATTATTATTACGAATACCAACTTTATCTTCATATTATGGTCTTTCCTACTTTAAAAAACACCACTCAAACTTATTCGTCTACTAATGTCAATCCATGCCATCTCTCCATTGACAGCTTGGAACACACCACTTATTACAAGTTGCAAACTTCATAATTGTTCCATATTGACTGTGAGATACTCTAAAATAAAAGGCTTGAAGATTTCCACCTTTTCAATACAATTCTAATCACACTTTGTGATTAAATTTCATGATCAAAATTATCCGTACATATTTCATCCCATGAAATACATCTTCAGCTGCTTGTTAATAGTTTAGATTAAAGTAGACATAACGGATAATATAGAATAGTCAAAAGCATTTAAAATTCCTAAAACTTAACAAGCATTCACAGAGTGCACTTGAAATAAAAATTGATGCTTAGAACTAGTGATCAGAGTCTTAAGAACAGAAAATCACCATCCGTTTCTTCTTGTTACATTTAAAATACACTTCAAAAAATCTTTCCTTAACGTAAAATTGTCCTTGCATTTGGTTAATGTGAACCTATTATTCAATGATAGTCTTGCTGACAATACGTATATACTTGTGGAGACAACACTTGATCCTAATTAACAAGGGGGGGTACTCCAGCAGATGTTTTATGCAAAAATTGACAAGAATCAATATATTTATCTATACTGGTAACATTATATGGGAGATACTGCCTAATATTACAAGATTAATCTCCTACCCACTCTTCTTTAATTGAAATAATTCAATGTTTAATGAAGAGGTTCATTGTCTTTATAGTAACATAAGCAATTGTTGTACCAATATAATTCTAATTAATCAGCCAATAGGTGAAGCAGAAATCTTCAATCCTAATATTCGATTTGAAATTTTGTCTGTAATCCTTTCTTATCACAACTATATTAACGTGTTCTTTTATTGTAGACTGTATAATGTAAGCACGCTAGGGCATCCCGTATGTTCTTTCACTCTGATAGCACTGATTGTCTGTTACAAATTTTGCCACAGTTACCTGTATATTGCAGCACCAATAAATAGTGTGGAGAAATAATGGTTCAAGTATATTATGTTTGTGAATTCTTTTCCAGGCTTCTCAATGTACCTGTGGTGTTCAGACTTGATACAGAGGGTGATGGAAACAACAATCGCAAAACAATGAAGTTATTTGGACACCCAAAACTTGTTCGCCTTCCAAACCGGCTGTCAGGTCAAGATCTCTATGAGGCTGTGGACCAGTTGATTCCATATAAAGTGCCCTATTCAATTTTGTTTGTTGATGGTCAAGTAAGTTATCATAAATTTTAATTTTATTTTTTAAAGTTGTGTTTTCATTGGTACAGTGCGGAGGTACATTTTACCATGTGAGTTGGCTAGCCGGTATGGGTTGTGTAGTTGCAAGTTTGGATTTGAGAGATAGTTGGCTCAAACCCCATTGTCATATGATTATTGAAATTATTTAGGTTTGAATGATCAGTTAAGTAAGGTAGCAGGAGTCTAGGAAACAGATAGAGGGCAGCGACATACTGTGTAGGAAATTATTTAGTTTTGAACAGGAGAAAAAATATTACAAGATACTGAGGAAATTTTCCTCATCAGTAGTGTTGAAAGAACAGCTTCTGCCATCTATGAGCATATTTGTGTACATCCTTGGCTAGTAAAGCTGCAAACGAACGGAACAATATATATGTTTCCTCCTTGAAAGAAAAGTAGAGAGAGAGAGAGAGCTATTTTCCCTGACTAACTCAGCGAGCAACGCAAGAGATCCCGAGGTGGACCATTCGTTTGCGGGCTGTTCACTTATTAGAGGCATAGGATAGGGCTGACGATGGCACAAAAATAAACACAAGTTAAAAACAAGGCTGACATTTGTTTATAAAAATAAGTACTTCACACATTTTTAATTGTAAATTAAAATGAATGGTCGCTTGTGTTATGCTATTCTTTGAATCACTCACTTTTCTATTCAGTGAAGTTTTACAACATATTTTTGATGATGGCAGAAAACCCGGGTTAAGTCTGGAATGAACCAGAAAAAAACAAAACTTAGCCTGTAATTTAGACTGAAAATCTTACATTAGGTGACAAAAATCCCTACTTCTCAATAAATCATTTGTAACTTGATTTTAATACTGGTCATCTCTATTTAATGACAAAAACAATTAGCTCTGGTATACATGACTAGACTAATGCAAATAATACTCAAAATAAGGAAATCACTTCATGTGATTGATGACCAATCTATGCCTATTATTTAGATTCTCAATATTTACACGATGTGCAGAATCTACCAGTTATGTACTCAAAAATAGTTCCAAAAATTAGCCGTTATTAATTCACTTCATCATCTTAAAATTTTTAGTGATCATTTCTATATTATGCGTTAATTATTCATTAACAGAGCTAAATTCTCACCTTAAATTCTTTTTATCTGTTATCACTCTGATCTCAACAAATTTAGTTTAATCTAACACTTGATTATCTTTATGAGATCTTAACTCACACATTTAATTTATGTCACACGTTAATCCATAAAGATCATATTTTATTAACGTAAATAAATAAATGATTACTGGATTAAAGCCACTATGTTTATTTAATGAAGCCGAGCTCTCAGCCAAATTGCATTGGCCTTCATCAGGGCAAGTTAAATTCTGCTTCCGACAGTGAGCAGAGAAATTCAAAGGAACGTGGAAGTTATGGCCGTACTATCCACGGCCTACCCTACTAAAAGGTCTCAAGGATCTTCTTCACCGCCCTCTGTCGACGGTTTTGTGAGCGCCCCCGCTGTTCCATGGTGGTGTTATGCATGTATTTCTGCAGTTACAGGTCTCCATGTATATGATAACTTGAAGCCGTCTTCCCTGTTGATGTTATTTGGGCGCAACTTCTCTTACCACTTGAGCATAGAAGTCTTTTACAGGCGCGATGACCTTCGCCAGGTGAAGAGGATTTCATGGTCTGTACTATAGAAATGTTCTGCTATGGCAGACTGGCTTATGGCATTCTCCGTGGAGGATGTAAGAGCAACATTCTTTACCGACCTAATGTGTTCTTTCACCCTAGTACTGACAAGCCTTTTAATCATGCCAATATATGAGCAACCACAACCACATGGAACTTCATACACGCCCGGTGTTTCAGGATGGTGGGGTTTTTTTTTGTCGAAACAGGGATTTGAGCTTCTGGTCTGTGGTGAAAACTGGAATTATATTGTGCTTCCTAAGAATGCACCCTATTCTGTCAGTTATACCTGCCGCGTAAGGAAGGAATACTTCCTTCTTTTTACTGTAGTCCTGGTTGGTAATATCCCTGTTAGGCTCCTTGATCTTCACAGCTCGTGCTGTCTCCTGACGTATAGCCGTTATTCTTCATGGATGTTGTCAGTTCTCTTAATGCACTCGAGCGGTTATCAGCGTCTGCAACATTATTCACCCTAATAAATAACGTTCGAAGGAGAGCTGCTTTTTGGCATGGGTGGTGATGTGAGGACTTATGAAGGTATCTTTCAGAATGTGTAGGTTTCCTGTACATTGCATGGCCTAGTGTACCATCATTCTTCTTGTATACTAGCACATCAAGAAAAGGTATTTACCTTCATTTTCTACTTTCATCGTGAATTTGATCTTACTGTTAATGGAATTTAGGTGTTCCAAAAATTCATTTAATGTTACCCTTCCATGTGGCCAGACCGAAAATGTGTCATCCATGTAACGATAAAAGCACTTAGGTTTCAATGGCGTTGTAATTAATGCAGCAGACTCAAAGTGTTCGGTAGTGTTATGTCCCTTCGACAGTTATGTTAATTTGGTTAAAGATGAGGTAAAATCCAAAGTTGTTTGTCTGTTGAAGTTGTTGATCTTATATGAAAAGATAAGACGACAAACTTCTTGATGCACTTAAGAGCGAGGACAGGTACTTGTCAGAAAACGTAGCTATATTTATAATTAGCTGGTAGACGTGGTTGTAGCTTCTTGTATTAAAAGTCGAAAGGAAAATGTGCGAAGTTGAGTAGAGCTTGTGGTGTTATGTCTGAAATAAGAGGAGAGTGAAATGTTAAGGAATAAAATTAAAGGAGAAGGAGAGAACGAAGAAAAAACGATGTATGAGAAGATTACTTACCCCTTCGACAGTTGTGATGTTAATTTGGCTAAATATGCGGTGAGTTGAAGAAAATATTTTGTGTGTGATTTCATTTATCTTTTCAACTGTTGTAATGTTAATTAGTTGCCATGGTAGCATTTTTCAATAAACATTACCACTAATAAACTAGCAGGTCCAGCCTCAAATTTACATAACAGGTGTAGAAAAATATTGTCAAAAAGGAACATACTGAGTTATCAAGCGATGAATTCCTGGGAAGTATAGAGAGTATCCAGCCTGGACTCAAGATATTTAATGAGAGGCTAGAAAAGCGCAAAAGAACTATCAACAAGAAGTTCTCACCACGAAAAAGATTTCAATTGTTAATGACGAGAGCATGACAGAAAGTTAGCCTATCACTAGAGCACATTGTTCAAAACTGAAGAGTAACTTGAGGTCAAAATATAATGTTCCAACACTAGAAATAAAAGATTATAACCAAACATGGTATAAGGACTACCTCAGCACACTTCAACAACGTTACAAGTGCGCACAAGAGCATCCTAACTTACATCCTGGCGATCTTGTGCTCATCAAGGATGACAACCTGCCTCTTCTTCAATGGAGTAGAGGATTGGTGAAAATGGTCCATCTCAGAGATGACTGTCTCTCCAGGGTGACTACTGTAAACAGTTCTGGTACCATCATGCATCCTATCAACAAATTGTATATACTACCAGAAACAAACTAGGAGCAATCATCAAAGTATAAAAAATTGCTTGAACATGATCGACATATTATGCAAACTATCACAAACTGCAAAACTATCCACCAATTCAATACCAATTAGATTTATGTTATTATCTTTATTAAATATTGGAACTAGTTTTGACCCTCTTATATTGGGTCATCTTCAGCCATAATCAGAAAAAAACATACATTACATACATATATTATCATTAAAGACTGTTATGCCTTTCAGCGTTCAGTCTGCAAGCTTCTGTGGATTTACTAAACATTGCCACAATCCTCTATTTGCAAGTAGTGCTGTGGCCTCATTTAATTCTATACCTCTTATCTTTAAATCGTTAGAAACTTAGTCTAACCATCGTCGTCTTGGTCTCCCTCCTCTTACCCTCCATAACAGAGTCCATTATTCTCCTAGGTAACCTATCCTCTTCCATCCACCTCACATAACCCCACCACCGAAGCCGGTTTATGGGTACAGCTTCATCCATCGAGTTCATTCCTAACTTAGCCTTTATCTCCTCATTCCGAGTACCCTCCTGCCATTGTTTCCACCTGTTTTTACCAGCAATCATTCTCGCTACTTTCATGTCTGTTACTTCTAACTTTTGAATAAAATATCCTGAGTCCACCCAATTTTCGCTCCCGGAAAGCAAAGTAGGTCTGAAAACAGACTGACGTAAAGATAGTTTCGTCTGGGAGCTGACTTCCTTCTTACTGAATACTGTTGAACGCAACTGCGAGCTCACTGCATTAGCTTTACTACACCTTGATTCAATTTGACTTACTGTATTACCATCCTGGGAGAACACACAACATAAATACTTGAAACTATCGATCTGTTCTACCTTTGTATCACCAATCTGACATTCAATTCTGTTGAATTTCTTACCTACTGACATCAATTCAGTCTTCGAAAGGCTAATTTTCATACCATACTCATTGCACCTATTTTCATGTTCCAAGATATTAGACTGCAAGCTTTCGGCACAATCTGCCATTAAGGCCAAGTCGTCAGCATAGGCCAGACTGCTTACTACATTTCCACCTAACTGAATCCCTCCTTGCCAATTTATACCTTTCAGCAGATGATCCATGTAAACTACGAACAGCACAGGTGAAAGATTACAGCCTTGTCTAACCCCTGTAAGTACCCTGAACCAAGAACTCATTCTACCATCAATTCTTACTGAAGCCCAATTGTCAACATAAATGCCTTTGATTGCTTTTAATAATCTATCTTTAATTCCATAGTCCCCCAGTACGATGAACATCTTTTCCCTCGGTACCCTATCATATGCTTTCTCTAGATCTACAAAACATAAACACAACTGCCTATTCTTCTCGTAGCATTTTTCAATTATCTGGCGCATACTGAAAATCTGATCATGACAGCCCCTCTGTGATCTGAAACCACACTGGTTTTCATCCAACTTTCAATTACTGATCGCACCCTCCCTTCCAAGATGCCAGTGAATACCTTGCCTGGTACACTAATCATTGAGATACCTCGATAGTTGTTGCAATCCTTCTTGTTGCCTTGCTTATAGATAGGTGCAATTACTGCTTTTGTCCAATCTGAAGGTACCTTACCAACACTCCATGCTAACCTTACTACTCTATGAAGCTATTTCATCCCTGCCTTCCCACTATACTTCACCATTTCAGGTCTGATTTCATATATTCCTGCTCCTTTATGACAATGGAGTTTATTTACCATCCTTTCCACTTCCTCAAGCGTAATTTCACCAACACCATGTTCTTCCTCCCCATTGAGCTTGGCTGTTCGCAACACCACCACGAAGATTTCATTTTATGTTGAGAAGCTGTTCAAAATATTCCCTCCACCTCTCCAGTGATTCCCTGGGATCTGTGTCTGATGACATCGCAATCGTGTGCCATGCTCTACTGTTACACTCACCAGACCAACCACAGCACCATTTTGCCTAAATTATAGCTATCTCTAATTCAATCACTCATCAGTGTACTTTGTATAATCCTGAAGAGTCTGATGTTTTACTTGTACAGAAAGTAAACATATTATGTAGCTACAAGTTACACGAGAATGGTGAAGTATGTTTGAAAATTTATGGGTTGTGGGTTTTATAAAATTCTTTTCCTAATGACTGATTGGTGGATTACTTGTACCTTCAATTTAACATTTACGCTGGCCTCGCAATGTCAGGGTAGCAGTGCCTGGTGGCCCCGGCTTCAAACCACAGCCAGGTCAGGCAGTTCTACCCAAATATGAGGGCTGCTTCAAAGTCTGGAAGTTCAGGCATTTATTTTTGCTAAAATAGGCAGGCGAATAAGTACTTAACATTTAGGAAATAGGCAGTAAAATAATTAAGATAGGCATTAATAATGACATAAATGGGCACTAAAATAATAAAGATGCGTGAAAGTAAGCTATGTAACACACATCTTCATCACATTTTAGAACTTAATCTTACATCCCCCTGTGAGTGGGGATGACAGAATAACAGCAACGGTATCCCCTGTCTGCCGTAAGGGGAGACCACTAAAAGGGGGACCAGGGCCTCTCAACTTGGGAGTGTGGGTTGGCAGTCCTAGCCGAGTCTGGCGTGGCTTCCACTTACCCTTGTCGGGTTCCTCAATCTTACCTTTCCTGACCGACCTTGCTTGGACAACTCTTTTTCTTTTCCGACCCCAGCGGTATTAGATTTGCAAAGCCTAGGGAGTCTTTCATTTTCACTCTCTTCGTGGTCCTTCCCTTTCTTTTGCTGATAGCTTCATTTTTATAAGTATAGGACCGCTTCCATTTTCCTTCTGATAAGTGGTAGTAGAGGATGGTTACCAAGTTATTCTTCCTTTTAAAGCAATAATCATCACATCACTTAATTTTACGTAGCAGGGACAGGATCGGGAAACCCCTTCGACCATTTGGCTTGTGGAGTTTTCAGTAGAGATTCATATAATATGAAAATATTGTTTGTGTAAATATTTTTTTTATTATGTTAAAATGATTTGTTTTTCATTATTACATTTTTATTTATTACTAATACAGTACATTGGAATTATATATTTTTCTTTCCATTGATTAATTTTAATACATAAATAACAGCAGAAAATATCCACAACAACTTTTATAAAAGGCAAAAAATGTATTAAACTATCAAATAGGCTATGTATGCTAAATAGGCAAAAAAGGCAAAATAATAACTGGTTTTACCATTTCCAAAAGTGCGGAAACATGTTTGTCTCTATGTGACACTTTAATGTATCCACTCAGATGAAATAGGCATTTTGCCTAACTTCCAGGCTCTAGTGATGACAATTGAGCTGTGTGATGGTGATGTAGTGACCCCGACCTTAAGACCAAGAATAATGGCCAAGAGGATTTGTCGTGCCATCCACATGACACCTCATAATCTGTAAGTCTTTGGGCTGAGTAGCTGTTGCTTGGTAGGCCATTGCCCTTTGGGCTCTTGTGCTATGGGGTTTTTGGGTTTGTTAAGTTAGTATGTGATCAAAATATATGAAAGGAAATAATGTCTGTTGTCACAAACAGATAACACCGATCAGACACCAGTGTACATCGTGTTGCATTTGTAAGAAAAGGTACTGCGAGTGTGTCAGTAATGTCAGGTGCTGAAATGCTGCCATGCACTGGAATGCACAATCTGTTTCCTGCCAGCAGTAAGAACTACTGTATGTTTAGGGGATAAATAAAGAGGACAACATGTGCATTTATATGGCAGGTGCTAGAGGTCAGTTTGTTCTGTTATTGCATATCACTTAACACCTTGCAAGACAGTTCAGTACGTGTTATGCCATCCAAATCACCAGTAACACCAATGACAGAACTAGATAAGAATCTGAGCACAATGCTAGTTATGATGTCTGATGACAACCGAGTTGGTTAAAAATAAGTCCATTTAAACTGTCAAACATACCAATGCATAAAATTATATTAGCCTGTAATGTTACAGTACCAGTGCTCTTAGTTGTGTTAGGGCACCAAATATTGCAAGTTAGTTGAAGTTGTTTAGGATTAACCACTGTTTTTCTAAGCTGTTTGGTATGGAGGTCAATGGGAAGTGAATAAACACAACTGTTTAAGCAGATAACACTGTGATACTGGCTGACAAATTAGCTTTCAATTCCTTTTAAACAAGGTCTGGCCTAAAAAGAAACATTCAGGATACAAATTCTTGGCAGTTAGCTAGCAGAAAATCAACAACACTGCTGTCACCCTGGGCAGAAACACTGTTGAAAGGGTGTCACATTTCAAGTGCGTTAAATGTTAGCTAACACAAGAATGAGATCAAGGCATAAAAATTAAAACCAGAATCAACAATGTTAGAGGTGTGTTTCTCAAATTATCTTATCTTATGTGCAGCCATCACTTCCTATCCAAAACTCATTAGAATGTCATGAAGTGTTATGTGTTAACGGTGGTGCTTTGTGGTGTTGAGGGCTTAACACTAAAGGCTTCGTCAGTACATGTTTTTGACCTTTCTATGTATCTCAGGATGTTCAAGACCTCATGGGTAGACCATATCACCAATAAGGAGGTATTCAGTCATTACGGGAAATCTTGCTAAGCCGAAAATGCAGGAAAGCAACCTATTTTGGTCATGTCTTCTGAAATGACAATTACAGCTTAGTACGATGGGAGTTCAGCATATAATGCAACACTTTTTTTCTAGAAGCAGGTTGGTTTTATTGAGGATTCAAATAAACCATGTTATTCCCCAATCCTTTTTGTACAATACCCTATTTTTCAACATAATCTCCGTTCAATGCTACACCCTTACGCCATTGTAATGTGATGACCGGTGCACCTGCATGGTACCACTCGAGTGGTCGATGTTGGAGCTGCATCGATAACTTCCCCATCATCGACATAGTGCATCCTTTATTGAGCCAAATAGATGGAAGTCAGAAGGCACGAGATCTGGGCTGTAGGGTGGATGAGGAAGAACAGTCCACTGAAGTTTTGAGAGCTCCTGTCTGGAGCTCAGACTGGTGTGAAGTCTTGCGTTGTCGTGGAGAAAGAGAAGTTTGCTTGCTTTTTTTATGGCTACGAAAATGCTGAAGTAATTTCTTCAATTTCCTTAGAGTAGCACAATGCACTTCATAGTTGATTGTCTCACCACAAGGGAGGACAACGAACAAAATAACCCCTTCAGAGTTCCAGAAGACCGTAGCCATAACTTTGCCAGGTGAGGGTACGGTTTTGAACTTTTTCTTCGTGGGAGAGTTGGTGTGGCTCCACTCCACGGATTACAGGGCGAGTTCGTCGTGCGGTTAGAGGTGCGCGACTGTGAGCTTGCATCCGGAAGATAGTGGGTTCGAGCCCCACTGTCGGCAGCCCTGGAGATGGTTTTGTACGGTTTCCCATTTTCACACCAGGCAAATGCTGGGGCTGTACCTAATTAAGGCCATAACTGCTCCCTTCCCATTCCTGGGCTTTTCCTATCCCATCGTCAGCATAAGACCTATCTGTGTCGGTGCGACGTAAAGACAATATTAAAAAAATTCGGTGGATTGCCGTTTTGTTTCCAGTTTGAAATGATGAATCAGTGTTTCATCACCTGTGACAATGTTTGACAAGAAATTGTCACCTTTGGCGAGCTGAGTGGCTCAGACGATTGAGGCACTGGCCTTCTCACCCCAACTTGGCAGGTTCAATCCTGGCTCAGTCCAGTGGTATTTGAAGGTTCTCTAATACGTCAGCCTCGTGTCGGTAGATTTACTGGCACGTAAAAAGAACTTGTGCGGGTCTAAATTCCAGCTCATCGGCGTCTCCAGAAACCGTAAAAGTAGTTAGTGGGACGTAAAGCAAATAACAATATTTTTATTAAACTGTCACCTTCTGCCTCGTAACAAGCAAGCAATTCCACACAGATGCTTCTTCTTTGCTCTTTATGTTCTCCAACTGGCGGATAAGTGTGTCAGCACTACCAACAAAGACGTCAAATTCAGCAGCGAGGTGTTTGACTGTAATCCGTCAATCACCTCGAATAAGGGCGTCCGTTTGTTCCAACTTTGCAGGTGTCACAGCTGTGTGCCGCCGGCCGGCACGCAGGAGATCAAACAGGATTGCTCGACCTTCTTGTGATGATGAAACACGCCTCGCCCAACGACTCACTGTGCTTTTGTCCACTGCCACGCGTCCGTAGGCATTCTGCAACCGGCTATGAATATCTGTGATGCCCTGGTTTTCCGTCAAAAGAAACACTATAACTGCTCTCTGTTTGGTATGAACCTCTGTTACAGATCCCATTTTGAAGGTTAGTTACAGCGCTGCCGCCTATCAGAAATTCATCATCATTCCGTGTCCGGTCAGCATTTCCAAAATGTAGCAACTCCGATGGCCTTGTTGTTCGCCTCGATCAGGTCCTGTATAGTGCAGGGATGTTCTAGTAGGGGACAGCTGAGCAGGTGGTTCGGATCTTGTGTTACACCACACTCGCAGGATGCGTGTCCATCAGCTGGAAGCATGGCCCATTTTTGCATGTTGGTCTTGCAAAGAGGTACGCCCACCCTAAGACGAAATTAATGAAATTCTATGGAACGGGAATATTCGTAGATGTCCCAATTTTAAAAAAAATTGAAATTGGCCGAGAAATAAAATGTATTGCATTATATATTGAACGGCCCTCGTACAACTAATGATAGAAGCTAAGATATAGTTTGGCTGAGAACATAATGACCATTTCCTGGAACTGTGAACTTCCACCTCCTCCCTGTTTTACGACAGATATACAGCATTGCCAAATGTGTAGGAGTGGAGTGTCCTTCAGACTGTTTACACTGTCCCCTGCTTAGCAGGGTTGTAATCCAGATTTTATTATGTGACTTGCAGGTACTCTTACTTAGAGAAGGGGATAGGAGAGATTGTCTTGTTCTGAGCTAGACTATAGAAGGGAAATGTTGACAAGGCAGAAGGTGCAGGACCTCTGACAGTTTTTCAGTGTCCACAATATGACAACCCTGATAGAGGAATCATAAAAAAAAAAAGAGTAATTACTCCATGATGGTCACCAATCTTCATCGAGAAGGCACCAGAAGAAGAATATAGAACAAATTTAATTTTCTTTTTTGTGTTCATTTTTCACATCTTTTATGCTTTTTTTGTAAATAGGTGTGTATTGGAGGTACACCAACCCCGTTCATTTAAACTGAGCGCCTCTTAGAAGGCCATCTGTATCATGTACTTCAAACGGAAGAAGTTTGAACATTTATCGTCAGATATCTCTACTGTCGACTTATGTGCCCCATCTAGTGGGGGATGGACAATTAATTTTCAAGAGAATTTTTGTATTCATAAGTTTTCTAAATGGAATAATTTGTAGAATGTTTTTGGTGTTCTGCGGTTACTAGCACTTCTATCTCTTCCCGCCTGCATAAAATTTTAGCCAATCCGGAATTTCCGGTATTTAATTTGGTAACCAATCAAAATTGTAGGTGTGTACAGGCGTCAGCCCAGAAAGTTCTGGAATCTTCTTCTCCGCTATAAAAGCTGGGACCTTTTGGGCCATGTGGTAATTGTGGTTTTCCCATCACTCCAGTCAAGAGGTTTAGAGAGTGTCAGAGGCAGGGGGCAAGTCTCGTCCATCGTCGGAAGGTCCACCAGCTCAAGGTAATGGCAGACATATTTTAATCATGTCATAGGGGAAGGTTTCAAAATTCTTTCATAATGTAAATTTCAATCTCTCCATGCAAATTTTCAAGTAAGTCTAAGGACTTTATTCTAACTTGGGAATAAAGAGTGTGAACCCTCCTTTAATTCCTATTCAACTTGGAATTGGGATGACTATGATTTCGTAAACTTTAAAATTTATCTCTTCCTTTTGTAATTTGAAATTTTCTCTCCATGTAGTCACCTCCATAGTGTAGGCCTAGCCTCTGTAACTTTGGGCCATTAGCCCACATAGGGTTTTAAGAATTTTCAAATGAACTTCAAAGGTGTGCAAGTGTTTGCCTCCTAACATTTTGGTTACGGCCAGCATATTAAATTCTGTCTTTTTCTTTTTTTTTCTTCTTTTTTTTTTCCCCCTAAGGCCAGGTAGAATGGGCACTTATTACCTCGGTTAATGTTTAACTATTCTTATTTAAATGTAACTTAGACTGTCGAGCTAATAAGACAGTGGAAACTGGTTGTATTTTCACTGATGTAAAAGACTGTACCTAGGAAAGGCTTGAATCTTGTAAATTTTGGAGAAATGTCTCCTAGGTAATTGTGTGGAGCAAAGAGCTCCCTTTCTGTCTCTCCAACTGTTATTTGTTATTGTTTGACAAAGTTTAAAATATGAAAAGAAAAAAAAGGAAAGAAATATTTCAGATTTTAGAGTTTTAAATTAAGATTTCATCTTTTCTCTGTCCACCCATTCATGCTCGCACCTTCTTACACCTCTGTAAACCACGGTATTTCCATATCAGGGTAAATTATGCATGAAAATGCATTTAACGTTTTATTCTGAATGTTTATGGGTACTTTTTTTAAAGTTGCCATCAAATTCAGTGTTGAACTCGTGTTTGTGCAAGTGTAATAGACTAATGTAACATGAAAGCAATATTCTTTAACCCATGGGTAAATAATGCCAATATCAAGCTTGAATAAGAATA
Source organism: Anabrus simplex (assembly GCF_040414725.1). Taxonomy (NCBI): domain Eukaryota; kingdom Metazoa; phylum Arthropoda; class Insecta; order Orthoptera; family Tettigoniidae; genus Anabrus; species Anabrus simplex. The sequence goes on along the minus strand of NC_090265.1, from coordinate 1,421,861,506 downwards.
ATAATAATAATAATAATAATAATTATTATTATTATTATTATTATTATTATTATTATTATTATTATTATTATTATTATTATTATTATTATTATTATTATTATTGCGGGGATACCATGGTGGACAGAGGTGAAAGAAGGTGTGGGCCTGAATGGATGGATATACAAAAGTCAAAAGATTAATTTAAAACTTTAAAATTTGAGCTATATTTCTTTTCTCTTTTTTCTTTTCTTTTCACACTTTACACTTTGCTAAGCACATAACAAAATTCAGGTACAAGGTCTAGCTTGTGAGCTTGGGTAACAATATTAGAAAAAATCAGAGTAATCAACTAACAACCATTTAACAACCTGAGCATGAAGCTCCCTTGTTACAAATTTTACATGAGCTCTACTGCTCCTTTCAACCAACAGTCAAGGAGACGGATCTCCCAATTTTTACATCAGTAGGAAGAGTGTCTTTGATCTACAAATTTACACTTTAGGAGACTATTCTCTAAAATATTCACGCTTCAGGCCTATCAAAGGCACAATCTACATTTAACAGAAACAAACAGTAGACGCTGTCTGATATGCTCAACAGTCTGATTTACCTTAAAAGGAAAAGAATGAAATTGACTGTAACAGGGGTAACAAGTACCCTTTCTACATGTCCTATGGAAAAAACAAAAGGTTTAAGTTACTGACCGAAATGGCCCAATGTTACAGAGGTTAAGCCTATACTAGGGAGCTGACAAATGAAAAGAAAAATGTCTAAGTTACAAAATTACGAGTTTTACGAAAACATAGTCACCTCTATACTAAGTTGAAGGGGAATACAAGAGGGTACCACTCTTTACTCCCTTGGTTCCACTAGAGTCTGCAGACTTATTTAAAATTTACATTTAAAGTTTGAAATTTACATTGAGAAAATAAAAGGTACATTACTATAAATTTGAAACGTTCCCCTCAAACTAACTATCTGAGGCTATTACATGTTTACAAACAGTCTGCCATTACGTTGAGCTGATGGGCCTTGCGGAGATGGACGAGCCAGCCCCGCCTCCTCTATGAGTACACTCTGACCCTCTGGACTGGAGCGATCACTTAGACAACAGGGCCTGAATGGCTTCAGCTTTTATAGCGGAGAGGAAGGTTCCAGAGTTCTCTGGACCAAGGCCCTGACGTACCCACAATTCCTATTGGTTAATTTAATTAATATCAAAAATATTCTTATTGGTTGAACTATTAAGTTGGCGGGAAGAGATAGAAGTGTCCTGGGGAGCCTGTCCACATGGTGAATTACTATGCAGCTCACGCCATAATGTAGCCAGATCTATGATAGCTAACACTTTGAGAGGACAAAGTTATAACGTCTGTGAAGAAGTACACGTTCTCTCCAACAGAGAAAGCAACCGACGCATTGACATAATTGCTTTTAAGCCACCCTGTTCTGAAGGCTTCATCATAGATCCAACAATTAGATTTGAGACAAACGAAAACCAGCCAGAAGAGGTCGATGCAGAAAAAAAAAAAGAAGAATTTATGAAGGAATGGTAGACTTCTATAAGCAAAAATACAAGCTCTCATCCATCTCTGTAATTGGCTTGATGTTAGGTGCTCAAGGAACCATACCTACATTTTTTGTCAACTTCTGCAATACCTTTGGGCTGAATAGAGATTTCATCTATAACATCGCGATTACCACACTCAAGAAGTCCATCATGATCTTCAAGATCCATGCTTGCGAACCTCAAATAAATGTTTGACGTGCCTCACTCGTTTGCCTACACTTAACATCATACGCTCGCATTATCTACTGTATCTACTTCCATCATTGTTGTTAATGTACTCTTTGCCATTGGGCAACCTGCAGGTGTTGCAGGAAGATTATATATATAATAAAAATTAAAAATAAAATTTTACAAAAAATTCAGTTTTCTACTGTAATGAATAAAAAAAAAAAATATCTTTAATTTTTATTGTCTACCATCTCATCAGAGGAACACCTAAGTTGACAGTAGAGACCTCTGTCAGAAAATGACCAAACTTCTTGTACCAATTAGTTTAATGACCAAGTTATAGATGGCCTTCTCAAAGGCGTTTAATTTAGATCCACAGAGCGGGTGTACCTCCGGTACAATTATTATTATTATTATTATTATTATTATTATTATTATTATTATTATTATTATTATTATTATTATTATTATTATTATTATTATTATTAAAAGTTGTGAGGTATGGCTATGAAGTGTTTACATCTATTAATAATTGGTATTATTATTATTTACATAGTTATGTACGGACGATTGTATTATTTGTGAGATTGTGTCATGCAACATCTGCTTTATATATGTATTAATATGAGTTTATTTAATGTAAGAACACGTAATTAATAGAATATAATTTAATATTACCTGTATATATGACGTATAATCCACTGCAGTATTTTGCAACACACTGTAATATCCAGAATAACATATATTTGGCACTAGATAGTTGTGGAAAGTTCTTTACATTATAACTAGGCTATTGGGCACTCTAGAATTTATGAGAAAATATGTTGTGTTGTATCATTCTAGAAGCCTGAGCAGGCAACATATAAAATGAAGCAGTCTTGATGTTTACCAGGAGTTGTTTTGATGAGACTTGTGTGGAAGTCGTGTTAGCCATGTAGTTGAAGTCAAGTATGTGAATTGGTTTTGTTGGGTTGGTAGTTGACATTCATTTGCTGCAGTCTCTTCTTACTCTTTCATAGTAGTGTTTTGTTTCATGATGGCAGTTTATTAGTGTGTGTGTGTGTGTAGGGGATGTACTATACGCGAACCTTTTCTTGAGCTCTGAGCTCTCTAGTGCTGAATCGGTAGACCTCGGTTATCTTCGACATCCATATTGGCAAGCTTTGAAACACAAACTATGTATCGCTATGTGACATCTGGCGTACACTTTACGAACTAGTACTGATGTTGTTTACACAGCAAAGCCAAACTATATAATTCATGCTAGGAACAAGATTCGCATCGAGAAATGTTATATAATGTTAAATAATGTATGTGTGACAGAGTTGTTGGCGTAAGATAATAAATGTTTAGAAAATTCATATCGATCAATCATATTATCGATTCAATTCAGATTTCATTTCCATCCAGTTGGCAGTATAACCGGAACCGTCAGCGCTCCCTCCTTACCCCACACCCCGTAAAAATCGGGCTCAAGAAAAAGTTCGCGTATAGTAAATATAATTTGTGTAATGATTTGTAAATAAACTAGTGTATGCAACTGACAGCATTTTGTGTGCGTCATTATGGATACATCAATGTACATTGCACGTTTTGGTACTGTTGGTTAGCTAGCATTCTGTTTCCAACATAGCAGCTTCAGTCCTGCTTTTTTTTAAGGTATTAAAATGTAAACTCTTTGACCTTTTTTTCAGCACATTAAAGAGAGCTTTTGGGAATCTATTAAGTCCCCTGACATTCAGAATGTTATTTGATAGATGATGATATTAAACCCTAGAGTGCCAAGGAGCGTGATTGCGTTCCTCCCGACTCCCGCTAAAATTGCCAGGAGTGCAATTGCGTTCTTCTCGCTAGTGCCTTAATAAACACTAATTATTGAGTATTGTTTCATTGATGGCTGAAAAAACTGGTTTTTGTAGGGTAATAAATGCACAGACTTTTCATTATTACATGCAGATTGTCAGTATGTTTGTTTGTTCGGGTTTTATCAGTGTTTGAAATTGGTGTATGTTTTATGAAGTGCCGCTGAGTGGCTAGTGAAAATGGCAGCAAGGCATGATAGTGACGATGATGTGTTCGCGAACAATGACGAATTAGTGGAGTAGGCTATTTGAACACTTCACCCTTTAATGGGAGTGATTCTGAGAATAATGACTCGGACAGTGACAGTAGTGAGGTTATGGCGGGAACTACGCAAGTAAATGCTGCGAATATATCTGAGAGCTTGGAGGATTCCAAACTTATGATGGAGCAAATGACGGTCCTGGGAATGAGGATAACGATGGTGGTGGTGGCGGCGGCGGCGGCGGCGGCAAAGCATGTCCCATTACATGTAACTAATCTCATGATTAAACCCGTATTGAACTATGCTATGATATACATACAATTTGTTGGTTGTTTTGATCCACCTTTTCAATACAAAATAGTTTGTGTTGCTAGGTCGTAATGTTACAACACTAATTTACCGGGACATGTTTCACTTTATTCTCAAGCATCAAACCTTGAGACAATTGTATAGGCTGATGATGCTTGAGAATAAAGCGAAACATGTCCCGGTAAATTAGTGTTGTAACATTACGACCTAGCAACACAAACTATTTTGTATTGAAAAGGTAGATCAAAACAACCAACAAATTGTATGTATATCAAAGCATGTCCCGCCTTGCAACGCGAAACGTATTTCGTATCCAATCCGTCACTTTATTGTTTGGATTTCTTCTGCCCTTATGATGCTATGATATACATACAATTTGTTGGTTGTTTTGATCCACCTTTTCAATACAAAATAGTTTGTGTTGCTAGGTCGTAATGTTACTACACTAATTTACCGGGACATGTTTCGCTTTATTCTCAAGCATCAAACCTTGAGACAATTGTATAGGCTGATGATGCTTGAGAATAAAGCGAAACGTGTCCCGGTAAATTAGTGTTGTAACATTACGACCTAGCAACACAAACTATTTTGTATTGAAAAGGTAGATCAAAACAACCAACAAATTGTATGTATATCAAAGCATGTCCCGCCTTGCAACGTGAAACGTATTTCGTATCCAATCCGTCACTTTATTGTTTGGATTTCTTCTGCTACCGTGGAGCAAAGAGCAATGTCAATAAGAAAAATATACATAAACATGGACTAGCATTTCTTGTTGTGACTAAATTACTGGCGATAGGCAACTACCTAATGAAGGGCTATCATGTGGTAATGGTCAATTTCTTTACTACGATTAGTCTGGCCCGACATTTTGTTTTCTAAGGGCACATACTTCACAGGTACTCTCGGCGAAACAGGAAGGATATTCCTTCAGAACTGAAAGGTAAATTTGCTATTGGTGAGGCTAGGTACTTTAGAAAGGACAAGATCCTGCTAGCTAGCTATTGAGAGAAAAATCTTTAAAAACATCCAGTTTTGCTCTTGTCTATGCATTTCATTGTCGAAAGCAAAACTGCCACTAAACCAAGAAAGAACAGACCTCCTAAGGAGGTAACGGAACCAACAATTATACACCAGTACAACAAATTTATTCAGGGTGTTGATGGTTCGGATATGATGCTATACACTTACCTAGATGAGTACAGAACACTGAAGTTTTGGAAGAAAGTTGTCTTTTCAATTTTCGCGAGAATGGTGCTAAATGCATATATTATCTATAAGGAAAACTCCTCTACCAAGAAAATGATGAGGTTAAAATTTATATCTTCCTTTATTCTTGATTTCAAAAATGAGTGGATGCCAGAAAAGAACCTCTTGTCTCCAGCACAATATCCGATAGATCGAAGTCCTCCCGGAGTGCTACTGGAAAAACTTCCGGGACATAACCTAAAACGATTTGCTGTGTGAAGCAAGAAAGACGGTGGACCAGTAATAAAGAGATCCAATTTACAGTGGGCAAAGTACAAACGGGGGTTCCACCCATTATGCTCGGGGGTCCACAAGTGTTAAAAGTGGTAGTGACTGAAAAAGTGTAAAAACGTACATGATTGATTTTCTTATAATTGTGTTTTAAAAAATTCAATAAATACTAGGCAGAATATCCCGGGTTTCTTTTAGATCTGACTACGAGAAGTACACATCATAAAGGCGGCTACACATGTTACGGTATAACTGTGCGATTTAACTGCAACGATGAACTGCGCAGTAAAACTGAAAACCCTATAGCCTCCACACGGTACAGATAACTGCGTCGATCGACAGTTCTCATCAGACATTTATCAAAGCAACCTGTCATCGACGGACGATGATGACATACTAGCGGTGTTGGGCCTGTGTGTGTGTATAATGAAGAAGCAAAAGAAGACAAGCAGCGTGTGGTTTAAAGATTGGCTACTACAGAGAAAGCAATATTGGCACGTAATTTTTTTTCTTTTAAGTCGCACCGACACAGATAGGTCTTATGGTGACGATGGGACAGGGAAAGGCTAGGAGTGGGAAGGAATCGGCCGTGGCCTTAATTAAGGTACAGCCCCAGCATTTGCCTGGTGTGAAAATGGGAAACCACGGAAAACCATTTTCAGGGCTGCTGACAGTGGGGTTCAAACCTACTATCTTCCAAATACTGGATTCTGGCCGCACTTAAGCGACTGCAGCTATTGAGCTCGGTCGTAAATTTATTAAATAAGTTACGCTTTGTACTACAGAATAACAGCACGTTAGTCCTGTTCAGTCCAGTTCCATGGCTAAATGGTTAGCGTGCTGGCCTTTGGTCAGAGGGGTCCCGGGTTCAATTCCCGGAAGGGCGTAACATTGGAAATACAACTGTCACGTGGAAATTTACAGGATATTGCAGAATTTTCTTTAAGCATCTTATATTTAGGGGAAGAGACTCCAAGACAGCTGCAGATAATACATTCCAGTTATCGCTTTCGCACAGTTATACAGTAACGTGTGTAGACACCTTAACGTTGATTTTACGAGAAAATTATTCTTAGCGTTACATGTAGTATGTGTTGTTCACATAAGAATAGATGAAAGTACCACAAGCGCGGAGTGTATATCTCGTCAGTGCCTGACCCCGTTATTTTAGATTGTTTAACTTCGTTTAACTCCTTTTTATAAGAAGTCTTAAGATTATTAATCTTTTTTTTACAACTACGTCTCTGTTGGCTTTGCAGTCAATTAATTTATATTTTTCACTGTAGGTGGCGTCTTTTCTGTTCCGATTGTGATAATCTTTAGACTTCGTCTGCCAGAGACAAGATCCATTTCTATAGCATTCAATGAAAGCTTCTAAATGCTCACAATATCCGCTTTGGTCTTCCTGAGACATGTTATGAAAACTTGTAGCGCGCACTATCTTAACGAGTGACTCACCTGAACTGAGCCATGGGCAGTCGCCACGGTCTACACGTTGCGATAAAACTGTGCAAACCCAATCGACACAGTTTTATTGGTTAGAAAAATGAACTTGCTCCGACGAACTGTGCAAGCAGAAATAACTGCAACGATTTACCATCCACACGTGAGATAAATGTCCGCAGTTCGGTTGGTGCAGTGAAATCGCACAGTTATACAGTAATGTGTGTAGCCGCCTTAAGACATTCTGACACATCTTTCTTAGGTGAGTATTTCAGGTAACTTATATAGGTCTGAACTTGAAAAATATAATCTGTTCCATGCTAATTTCCCAGGAAAAATCATTTTCTTCACCAAATGTGACCTTAGTTGGTATTATTTGCTATCAATATCAATACAGTCAAACTTTCTGAGCAATTTGGGACAATAATCAATTATCTGGATTTAGAATTAGGAGAATCGTGGTTCAGCCTTGCAATTTGGTCGTAAAGTGGATAGCATTCTTAGCATACCCACTGTAAATAGGTGTGGCACTAAGAGGGTTAAACTCACTTTCCCAGTAGAACACATCATAAACTACAAGCCTTTCTTCAACAATTTCATTCCTCACTTCATAATGTTTTGGTGCTGTTTTAATAATATTTGGGGTTTTGTTGTGTATTTCCTATCATATTATGACCACCCATAATTATAATTTCTTATATAATGACCCATAAATGTATATTTATTAGCTGTTGGATTGTAAGTTTGACAGCACATAAATGGGTCCCTCAGGAAGGCCTTTTTGTTTTCATTAGCAAATTTGTTGTATGTTTTTCCTGTGTCTTGTTATAAATTAATATAGTCTGCTTGAATATATTACAATAATGGCTTGAATCCTGCTTGTTTAGTATATAATTTCTCGTTGTCATCGTCATCTTTGTATCCTTCCAGCGAGCTGGGTAGGATGTTTATGACCAGTTTGCCTCCATTTTGCTCTGTCTAGATATACTTCTTGTCTTATTATAGTTTCCTAATTTTCTCCTCTAGTTGTCAGGTCTTATTTGATCTGATCCAGTTGATCCTTTTTCCCCGTATATTGCTATCAAAATATTGTCTTGGTGTTCTGCTCTCCCTCACCCTCTTTACATGTCCAAACTACTTCAGCCGTCGGCACTCATTCTTTCTGCCATTGACAGGCCCAGCTGCATCTCTTTACTGATATTCTCATTCCTAATTTTCTCTGATCTAGTTTTCTGAATGGTTGCTGGAAGAAACTTAATTTCACATGCTTGTAATTTTCTCAAATCTCCTTTGTTAATTATAACCAGGCGACTGGCTGCATGCCTTGGGTCATGTAGCTGTCAACCGACATTCAGAAGATAATGGATTCAAACCCCACTGTCTGCAGCCCTGAAAATTGTTTTCCGTGGTTTTCCATGTCCACACCAGGCAAATTCTGAGATTGAACCGCAATTAAGGCCATGGCCGCTTCCCATTCCTAGCCCTTTCAAATCCCGTCATCGCCATAAGAACTATCTGTGTTAGCGGCTTAAAGCAAATTGTAAAAAGAAAAAGAAAAAAAAAGAAAAAAGAAGTAAATATTTTAATTATGTAGCACTCCAGGCTGTATATCATGAAAGGCCGGAAAAAGGTTTTAAACATGGTCTGTTTGGCTCTCACAAGGACTCCCATATCCCATACTAGCTCCTGTATTTGGTGGAAGAACTTGGATCCTTTTCTTACTCTGTTCTGCACTTCTAGTTTGGTACTTCCATCACTTGATATTGTACTTCCCAGGTAATTGAAGGCTTCCCCACATTCAATTTTCTCTCCCTTTAGCGTAAGGTTCCACTGGATAGTTGTCCTGTTCACTCTTGTTGCTATGGTCTTGGCATGAAAAACAGCCTGTTCACAATTTTGTAAAATGTTCTGTTCTTTAATGTTACAGGGCTACCATTGTTCACGTTGTATTTATACCATGCACTGCCGTGGCTGCCAGGTGTCTCCTAAAGGTGAAGTAATACTGCAGACAGGGGACACCCTAGCTGTAAGACTTACTGAGATGGTTAGCGATACTTCGAGCACTGTGGAACATCCTAGCATGCGTGATCTCAGATGTCGTGATCCCCTTTCTCTCTACGACTGCATACAAGCTTTCAGCGAAAGGTGATTTTCATTTTTTCAAACACATGTAACCTTTAAATAATGTTTCAAGTTGAATACAGTGCCTGCCATGCTTTTGTTTTGTCTGCAGAGGTTGACAGTTTTTATTTTAATAATACCAATATTATCAAACTTTTCCTCTTTCAAAATGTAATATCTTTCTTCAATACTTTAGAACAGGGATCTTCAAATGGTGGACTCCAGTCCGGATCTGCATCCTGATGACAGTTGCCTGAACCTGTGCCGTTTATACAATATGAAGAGTTAGAAAGAAAGGAAAAAATCACAATTAAAATTGGTGAAAATATATATAGCATAATGTATGACTCATACATCCCCTGTCCAAGAACAATATTTGCTCCACAGATGGCAGCACCATATTTTGAAGATATCCGATTTAACAGGTTTTCTGTTTGCTCCAAAGATGACAGTGAGTTTTTCTTGGTTTTTCTCTAGTCTGCAGTCTCTTCCCTGCCTCAGTTAGTAGTTAGCTGTTGCTTGCTTCGTACACAAATTAAAAAATAATGTGTTGTTTATACATCAGTCTAAGTTTTGTGAACTTGTTTGTCATGAGTAGGCAACAAGAGATATAAAGTGGATCTGAAAATTGTACCTTCAAACCTGTACGAAAACTCTAATTCTTAGTTTTGCCTGAATGTACAGGTGCAAAACAAATGTGTTAATATGCACTCAAACTATTGCTTGATTAAGAGTGGGAATTTAAAGCAGCATTTCAGCAGTTAAAAGTTGAAAGTTTCATTAGGGGCCGGTCAACAATGCATGAGATGAGTTACCACAGATTAAGAGAAGGCAACATGTGCATCATTTCAAGTATCCTGAATTTAAGACAGGAATAAGAAAAAGAAGGAATCATTTGCCATCTCTGAAAGTGTGAAGGGGTGTCTTGTTGAAATAGTCAACACAATCTTTCCAAGTGATGCAACAATGGTTCAAGCCTTGAAAAGTATACTGTTGTCTACTGCTGCGAATGTGTACAGGGTAGAACTGATGTTCATACTACTGTAAACTCAAGCAGGAAATAAGTGATACTTCTGTGTACTCTTTTTGTTCTGGACAAATCTTCAGATAGAACTGACTGTGCTGCTTAATTGTGTGTGTATATATTTGTATTCAATTTGTGGAAGAATACCTTGGCTTCGAGGCTATTGAACACAATCATGCGAAGACATACATGAAATGAAATGGAAAAACCTGTTGTCGGTAGCAGCAGTTGATGCTCGTAGCATGGTGGGAGATATGAGGGGCCTGGTACATCATATTTGAGATCAAAATATTAATGTTGTGATTTGCGACAGTGTTGTGAGGAAAGATCTGTGTGCATGGCACCAAGTTCTTCAAGGTAGGTTGTGTGTGTGTCAGTGATCTCTCACATAAAATATTAACCATTCTGTACTTTTTAACATGAAACAACTCAGGGAACAACTTACTGCACAATGGAATTATGGAATTATGCTCTTCAACAAATTAGAAAACAATTTTCAGACTGTGGAAAAACAATTTTCTGTTGATTCTCAAGGAGAATAATGTACCAAAGCAGAGTTACAGATGGAAATGCTAGAGCTGCAGAAGAAAAGGCATAGAAAGTTGATGTGTCATTTTGGCTTTCTCTTGATAAACCTTCATACCCAAACTTGCTCAAGTTTTCAAAATATATGCCCACAATCTTCGGGTCAACATTTGTGTTTGAATGTATGTTTTCCAATATGAATACATACATACATCATCATTATAGACTGTTATGCCTTTCAGCGCTCAGTCGGCAAGCCTCTGTAAATATACTAAATGTTGCCACAATCCTCTATTTGCAACTAGTGCTGTGGCCTCATTTACTTCTATACCTCTTATCTTTAAATCGTTAGAAACTGAGTCTAACCATGGTCATCTTGGTCTCCCTCTACTTCTCTTACCCTCCATAACTGAGTCAATTATTCTCCTAGGTAACCTATCCTCCTCCATTCGCCTCACATGACCCCACCACCAAAGCCAGTTTGTGCATACAGCTTCATCCATCGAGTTAATTCCTAACTTAGTCTTTATCTCCTCATTCCAAGTACACTCCTGCCATTGTTCCCACCTGTTTGTACCAGCACTCATTCTTGCTCTTTTCATGTCTGTTATTTCCAACTTATGAATAAGATATCCTGAGTCCACCCAACTTTCGCTCCCGTAAAGCAAAGTTGGTCTGAAAACAGACCGATGTAAAGGTAATTTGGTCCAGGAGCAGAATACTGTTGATCGCAACTGCGAGCTCACTGCATTAGCTTTACTGCGCCTTGATTCAATCTCACTTACTATATTACCATTCTGGGAGAACACACATCCTAAATACTTGAAATTATCTACCTGCTGCAGCTTTGTATTACCAATCTGACATTCAGTTCTCTCAGATTTCTTACCTGCTGACATCAATTTAGTCTTTGAAAGACTAATTTTCATACCATACTCATTGCACCTATTGTCAGGTTGCAAGATATTATACTGCAGGCTTTCGGCACAATCTGCCATTAAGACCAAGTCATCAGCATAGGCCGGACTGCTTACTACATTTCCACCTAACTGAATCCCTCCCTGCCACTTTATACCTTTCAGCAGATGATCCATGTAAACTTTGAACAACAAAGGTGGAAGATTACAGCCTTGTCTAACCCCTGTAAGTACCCTGAACCAAAAACTTATTCTACCATCAATTCTCACTGCAGCCCATTTGTCAACATAAATGCCTTTGATTTTAATAATCTACCCTTAATTCCATAGTCCCCCAGTATGGTGAACATATTTTCCCTCGGTACCCTGTCGTGCTTTCTGTAGATCTACGAAACATAAACATAACTGTCTATTCCTCTCGTAGAATTTTTCAGTTACCTGGTGCATACTGAAAATCTGATCCCGACAGCCTCTTTATGGTCTGATACTACACTGGTTTTCATCCAACTTCCTCTCAACGACTGATCGCACCCTCCCTTCCAAGGTGCCAGTGAAGGACTTTGCCTGGTACACTAATCAATGAGATACCTCGATAGTTTTTGCAATCCTTCCTATTCCCTTGCTTATAGATAGGTGCAATTACTGCTTTTGTCCAATCCAAAGGTACCTTACCAACACTGCATGCTAATCTTACTACTCTATGAAGCCGTTTCATCCCTGCCTTCCCACTATACTTCACCATTTCAGGTTTAATTTCATCTATTTCTGCTGCTTTATGACAATGGAGTTTATTTACCATCCTTTCCACTTCCTCAAGCATAATGCCACCAACATTATTTTCCTCCTCCCTATGAGCTCCGTTCGTGACACCACCATGAAGATTTCATTTTACGTTGAGAAGATTTTCAAAATATTCCCTCCACCTGTCCAGTGATTCCCTGGGATCTGTTATGAGTTCACCTGAAAGACCCAAAACACTGTTCATTTCCTTTCTCCCTCTCTTCCTAAGATTATTCTTTACTGCCCAGAAAAGTTTCCCTGCTGCTTGACCTAGCCTTCCCAAGTTATTACCAAAATCTTCCCAGGACTTCTTTTTAGATTCAGCAACTATTTGTTTCGCTCTGTTTCTTTCGTCTTTGTAAAATTCCCTGTCTGCATCAGCCCTTGTTTGGAGCCATTTCTGATAAGCCTCTGGTTCACGTTTACAAGCTGCTCTCACTTCATCATTCCAACAAGATGTTCGCTTTTTCCCATCTTTACACAGTTGTTCCTAGGCATTCCCTTGCTGTTGCTACTACAGCATCCCTGTATGCCACCCATTCTCTTTCGATATCCTGAACCTGCTTACTGTCCATTGTTCGGAACTTTTTACTAATTATATCCATGTACTTCTGCCTAATTTCCTCATCCTGGAGATTTTTTATCCTGATGCGCTTACAGACAGATTTTTTTTTTTTTTTTTTTTTTTTTTTTTTTTTTTTTTTTTTTTTTGCTAGGGGCTTTACGTCGCACCGACACAGATAGGTCTTATGGCGACGATGGGATGGGAAAGGCCTAGGAGTTGGAAGGAAGCGGCCGTGGCCTTAATTAAGGTACAGCCCCAGCATTTGCCTGGTGTGAAAATGGGAAACCACGGAAAACCATCTTCAGGGCTACAGACAGATTTCACTTTCTCTATCCTAGGCCTAGCGACTCTTAGTTCACTACAGATCAGATAGTGGTTTGTTGTCCAGCTCCATGGCTAAATGGTTAGTGTGCTGGCCTTTGGTCACAAAGGTCCAGGGTTCAATTCCCGACAGGGTCGGGAATTTTAACCTTAATTGGTTAATTTCGCTGGCACGGGGGCTGGGTGTATGTGTCATCTTCATCATCATTTCATCCTCATCACAACGTGCAGGTCACCTACGGGAGTGAAATCAAAACACCTGCATCTGGTGAGCCGAACTTGTCCTTGGACACTCCCGGCACTAAAAGCCATATGCCATTTCATTTTCTCAGTAGTCTGTTTCATCGAAAAATCCAAAAAAAAAACATACATTCCTAACAGATTTCCTGAATTC